>NC_136902.1:43651677-43824177 GCF_949606895.1 Notothenia rossii
GCACGCCCTCCTCATTGAGACAGAGATAGCCTACTGTTTGCCTCCCCTCTGCTTTTTCACCGCGGGTTTATGTCAGATCAGCAAGACTACAACACATAGGCCTACCTAAAATACATTACCTACTCAATGGATAGAAAGGACATAATACGAGTGTCTACAAACATTTCACAGACAATGAGAGAAAAAGGCATGCGTTTAATCCAGTTTGTGAGGGATTGCTCAATCTGACGTGAGGCGCCGCTCTTTGCTGCCTTACCCCGCTTGTCTCCTCTCTGTTTGAACCATAGACTGGTTTGAACAGGTCACGAGCAAATTCAGCTATTTTGGTTATAAAATTATTTAAGATAATTGGAATCATACAAAA
Organism: Notothenia rossii; assembly: GCF_949606895.1. Classification (NCBI taxonomy): domain Eukaryota; kingdom Metazoa; phylum Chordata; class Actinopteri; order Perciformes; family Nototheniidae; genus Notothenia; species Notothenia rossii. The sequence goes on from NC_136902.1 coordinate 43,652,042, forward strand.
ATTACATTTATAGCACAGATAAGTAGAAAATATTAATATCTGTTTTATTTCATTATATAATTTAACATATGTGTTGTGTTTTTATTATCTTAATTTCTAATGGACCAATGATAATTCGTGAATACACTATGCCCGCGAAATCGCGGAGCGAGCTGTCAGTTGAAGTCTATCAAAAATGGATGGTGAACGTACTTGTCCTCCGCCGAAAAAGCGGCGAATTTCTGAACAGCGCTTCAAGCTAGAATATAACGCAGAATGGCCGACCATCACCCGGTCGAAGCTGGACGACTTCCACGCTTACTGTATGTTGTGTAAGGCAGAATTTAGCGTGAGGCATGGGGGCCGACACGACGTTGAAAAGCACACCAGGACTGCTAAACACACGTCATACAAGGCGGCAGTGGAAGCTACAAGGCCCATCGCGGGCTTCTTTACGGTTGACAGTGACACCAGTGTCATAAATGCCGAAGTGCTCGCTGTGGACTTTCTGGTGGAACACAACATCCCGATCGCGGTGGCCGACCACATCGGGCCACTGGTGAAAAAGATGTTTCCGGACTCGAAAATCGCTGGTAAGGCTCAAATGACAAATAGCCTCAATTCATCTCAAGCATTCATAGGCATAGATTTATATCTGTATACTGTCACAATACACTCTACAATCTGTACAGACTAGCCTATATAAAACAGTTACAGTACTGCCCTGGTTGATAATCTGATTTAAATCTTGCAAATTAATGATTGCTAATTTATACTGATACTGTATCATTCTGATAAACATTTTTCATTTTATGTAAAGGTGAAAAAAAAATAGCCTAGGCCAACTTACTCTACAGAGGATTAATATCATGATTGTAATTCTGCAATTCTGTGTAATCTAGAGTATAATCATGATAATACAATTCAATATTTTTGTGATTGCAATTGCAGGAAAGTATGGGTCTGGTCGCACAAAGAGCAGCGCCATTGTTGGAGCCCTTGCCAAGGAGGATGCGTCTGTGATCACGGAGGCAATGAGGACAGCTCCATACTCCCTAGCCACGGATGGGAGCACTGACTATGGAGACTGTAAGCTGTATCCTCTTGTTGTGAAGTACTTTGATCGAGGACTTGGGCGTGTTCTGACAGTACTGCTATCTTTGCCAGAGTGTCATGAGGCATCTACTGGGCAGAACATATTCAAACTCATTGACAATGAACTTGAGAAACGTAGCATATCCTGGGGCAACTGCATGAGTTTTGGGGCAGATAATGCCATGGTGATGCAGGGACTCAAAGCTGGCACGGCAGGCTACATCAACAAAAAAAACTGTGCAGTATATGTGCTGGGATGCCCGTGCCATCTAATTCATCTAGCTGCAGAAAAAGCTGCTGCTCAGCTTCCAGTGTCCATTGAAGAGCTGCTGGTGGACATATACTTCTACCTAGACAAATCCAGCAAGAGGAAACAGGGACTGAAGAAATTTCAGGATCTGTGTGGAGTGGAAATGAGAAAGATTGTTAAACATGTAAGTACGAGGTGGCTCTCTTTAGATAAATGCATCGCCAGGTTGTTGCAGCAGTGGCCTGCATTGCTGCAATACTTTGAGTCAGAACAGTCTGGGCACAGCAGCAAGAACAAATCCACGCAGAGCAGCAGCAAGGACAAGACCACGCAGAGCAGCAGCAAGGACAAGACCACTCACAGTGTTAGCAAGGACAAGTCCACGCAGAGCAGCAGCAAGGACAAGTCCGCCCACAGTGTTAGCAAGGACACATCAACCCACAGTAGCGGCAGCAAGGACAATTCTCAGTTTGATTTGGCAGGCTATCTCTTTCGCCAACAAAACCTAGCCAAATTCAGTCAGGGAAAGAAAACACCAGCAGCTGCAACCACACAGCCCAAAACTGCAACGGCAAAGCCCAACACATCTAGCGCTGCACCCACTCGGCCCAAGACATCTAGCACTGCACCCACTCAGCCCAAGACATCTAGCACTGCACCCACTCAGCCCAAGACATCTAGCACTGCACCCACTCAGCCCAAGACATCTAGCACTGCACCCACTCAGCCCAAGACATCTAGCACTGCACCCACTCAGCCCAAGACATCTACCACTACACCCACTCAGCCCAAGACATCTAGCACTGCACCCACTCAGCCCAAGACAGGGGCACAACAGAGAGTGCAGAGGGCATGTCAACATCTGCAGGACCCAACATTCCATCTTTACTGCTACTTTCTGAGTGCGGTCCTGCCGATATTTGATGAGGCCAACACTCTGCTGCAGCTAGACAAACCCTGCATACAAGTACTACACAGGACTTTGACCACACAGCTGAAGAATCTCTTGAACCGATTTGTGAAGCCTCAGGTGATCAATGCAGCTGCTAAGGTTCACCAGGTACCATTTAGGGAACCAAGCAACCAGAAGAGCAATGAGACCTTGTTCATTGGGCAAAACACCAGAGACTTCATAGCAGATCACCCTGAGCTTGAGGAGCTGCAGCTGGCCCAGGTCTTCAGCGCTGTGCGGGCATTCTACATGAAGGCTGTTGAGTACATGGTGAAGAAGTTTCCCTATGATGACCCAGTGTTACGGAATGCTTCTGTGGCTGACATGTCTGCACGGGACAGCGCAGACTTCAATTCTGTGAGGTACTTCACAGGCAGATTCCCCTGCTTGAAGATGAATGCTGAGGAGATGGACAAGCTTGAGGGTCAATTCATGACCTACCAAACCGATGCTCTGCCAGAAAGCATCACCAGCTGTGACAGACCAGACACACAGTGGCACCTGATGAGTCAGCTGAAGGATGGAAAGGGCCATCTCAAGTACCCTTTACTCTGCAAGGTAATGCTGGCTATCCTCTGCATCTTCCATTCCAATGCAGACTGCGAACGCATCTTCAGTCTTGTCACAAAAAACAGAACGGAGTTCAGACCTAGTATGGGAATGGAGACCCTGAGTAACCTCATTACCCACAAACAATTCATGGTGGCAAAGGGGTCTGTCTGCTACAAGCAGGCGTACTCCAAGACAACTCTTGCCAAGGCCAAGTCAGCAACCTATGACCATCTAAAGTGAGAGGTTGATCAGATGGTCATGTCACAGCCAAAGGTTCCCTTGAGTTGAACTCTGTTCTAAAAAAGGCTGTGTACAGGTTTTTCATGTGTTATTGTTCAGTATTGTTTCATGGTGAATTCTGTTCGGTTAATAAAAATATTTTTTTGTGTATGTTGGTGTTTAATTGTGTGCAACAGTACAGGGAAAAGGAGAAATTATACACAAAAAATTTACTTTGCAGAAAAACATGTCCTAATATGACCTAGATTGCATCTCAGAGCATATAAAGTCTCTGGCTTCTGATAAGATAAGATAAGATAACTTTTATTAATCCTGTAAGGGAATTGCACATGTTATAGCAGCAGGGTGATAGGAAAAGGAATAGGGAACTATATATACATACAATTTACAGTAAAATAGAAACAGTTGAATACAAAAGATAAATAGAAATAAGTAAAGTAAAAATGAAATAAGGGGGCATTCTGGGGGCTTCGGCGGACCTCGGACCCCCCGGCGGAAAAAAAATTGCCTTCCTCCGCTCGACATGCTACTACTTTCTATAACACAATGTTGGCAGCTCTGAGACTGTTGGTAGAATATTTTCTATATGTCTGTGTCTCCTCAGATTCAGGCAGAGTTCCAGAGAATTGTCACGAGGGACCTGCTTTCATCGTTTCTGGATGGACTTGATGGCCTGGCATTGCTGGAGGTCTACAAAGGTGCATCCAGGACTGGAAAGAAGCCGGCACTAAAAGGCCTTTTGGACTGCCTTGAGAAAGATGTAAGTGGAGATGCTGATGACCATAATTTAGCCACCATGTGTTTGCTACAAATGTTTATATCCCACTGCATTTGTTGTCCTGCAGGACACAAATGAGAGGAGGAGGACTGCTGCTCTCTTGGGACTATCACACTACATGTCTGGCGAAAATAAGGAAAATGTCATCAGTATGTGTGATGTAAGATCATAACTGTCTTGAATTACTTTATGTAATTGTACATTTTAACATAAATCAACCCAAATCACCCTGTGCCCAAAGTTTCCTTCAAAAGTAATGTTTACAATTACCTTAATTTAACTAAAATAATTGCAATAAAGAATGATACATTTAATATAAACAAAAACCGCAAGAAAACGTAACTATTAAATAATATAAATAAATATAAAGCTCAAACTGTGAAAAGAGAGGCAGTTGAAATGATGTTCCATCACATTGCCCTTTTACACTGTGAACTGTAGATTTGAGCTTCTATGTTTATAGCAGAAGCCTCTTAATTAGCTTTGTAGAGAAAAAGTACTTGTAGTACACTGAGCTCACTTTTATTTCTCCTTTTTTAAGGCTCATGGAGACACTCTCGAGGAAGCCATGAAGGTGATGCAAGTTGGTCTACTCATAGGCTACGAATGTGAATGGGATGCCTTTCCTCAGCAGATCTTCAATGTGGCAGTTGTGGTCGAGGAGACAATTGTGCTCCACAACCTGAAAGATGTGGCTTTGCGATGCTTCTTGGACTAATATATTGCTTCAATCTTCAGTATACTCTGGAAATGAAATATTCATTTGAGTTTATCCAGAGGGTTGTTATGAAGATACAGCCAGACCAAGCCTCTGCCAAAATACATGGACTAAAAAACAAACTAGGTAGGAAGTAGATCATCAAAGAGTGTAGAAAGTGAGCTCAATTTGGTGTTGTTCATTTGTATGTTTAAGTATTTTGTGTCTCTACAATGACATGTTTTTAAAAAAATTAAATGTTTTAGGTTAGTGAGAATTCCATTTATGTTGGAAGTGTCACGAAGAAACTTGCATTTTAAGAGGACATTTAATGTTCATTTCAGTATTTACTAGTGGCTTGAAAGAGACCTCTCCTACTGATGTTCTGAAAGCTCTCTATTTGTTTCGTACTGTTTGTGCTGCACCCTCTGTCCTATTTGTAAAATTAATAAAGTAAATGTGATGTTATAATTTGTATGCATGTATATCTGTCGTATACTGTATGTTTATACTTGAAAAATAAAAATATTTCAGCATCTGAAGTAACTTCAAGCCTTATAGGTGATCACAGCTAACTGCCTGCCGTCAGATTTCATTTAAAAAACGGGTCTGATTTTAAACTTGTATCTTCAGTAGACTCGACTACTGCAATGGTGTCTTCACAGGCCTCACTGCTTTCACACCGTCTACAGTTTAATTTGCATAGAGGGAGCTCTGTGGCTGAAAAGCCAGCGATTAGGTGTGGCCCATTTATCATAGGTGATCAGAGCTACGTGTGATTCACATGGGGGGATGGGCACATAAGGCACACACACACCTGTAACTGCCTGCCGTCTGATTTTAAGACTTTCTGCGCTCATAGAGAATGATAAGAATAATGCGTATTGAACTGGTTTCATTACTTAGTGAGTTTATTTAACACTAGAACCGCCAATCGGTTCAATTTGTGTGATGTGGTGTGTGTGCAATGTAACTTTTTTCAATAAAATATTAAAGTCTCCCAGTCCGTGACTTTTCCGGAAAGTGTGTTATGTAGCACCCTATGTTTTTAAAAATTGCATTCTAATAGCGGGATATGTTCATGGCCATGTTGCCATTTGAAACCTATGAGAACATGGTCAGAATCACAAACTGGAGCGGGAGCAAAGGGGAAATGCCCCTTCCCCTCAATGTGAGGCAGACACTTGAGTCCAGTGTCTCCCGTCGGTTCCCAGGCCTGACCACGAGTGGCATAAAATTAACGAAGAAGCATGGTTGTCATGGTTACCCTTCTGTTTATTCTCCGCGGTGGGGGCCGAGTAAGCCCCCAGGAAGTGCGCCGGACTCTGAGTAGAATATTCGTCGTGGCCAAACGGCGGTACTACACTTCCTTTAGGTTGCTGGGCCCGGAAACACTTTTTCCCATTTTTCCCATGGGGAAAGAATGGTCTGTAAATCGTTGGATAATTTTTTTTAAACTAAATAAACCACCCAGTATGAACACTTGTATAGCCCTAATAAAAAACATTCGTTCCTCAAGTTGTAAAAATGTGCTAATAACGTTATTCTGAGAGTTATATCCCTCTGCATTATCTAACCCACGGGACCGCGCCGCCCGGCACGTTCATGTTACGTGTTCAGCAGGTTCAGCACTACATGCGTTTATCTTTACCCATGGATGCACAATAACAACGGACCCATATCGTCTCACTGCCATCCCACGGAGCTGTAATAATGGATATATTGCACATGTTTGCTGTAATTCCTCATTTGTAAAATATTATACTACATGGGCTGTATGATTAAATCTTGTACCGTAAATGTTGTATTAAATAAAGTTAATATTACCGACGTTAGATTAACGTCCCTGTAGCTACTTATTGCACTAAGAAGCTTATTGCACTGTATATATATATTAATATACATATACAGTGCAATAATTATTTGCATTTTGGTTAAACTTGCGCATGCGCTATGAGCGCATATACGGGTACTTCTCAGGCATGCCGGGTAATCTGTGAAGTTTCGCTCTCTCAAAGTTGGGCCATTTTATCATCATGCGCCAAGCAACTCTCATAGGAATGAATGAGGCCCCGCCTCCCAAGCTGTATCCAGTTCTTATAGAGAACCGCAGTGACGCGTCGTAAAACCCGGAAGTAAGTTAGCATTTTTAGCACTTCCGGTTCCTTCCTCAAAAAGCAATGCATTTTTTCCATGGGGTTTTGGAAAATAGCTCGAAATAAGGTCTGTGGTTGACACAAATTTAAGAGATAAATCATGTTTTGTTCTACGACATTAAATACATCAGCAGTGACCCCACTGGGGATTTTTGAAGAGTTTACGTGTCTGAAAAACGATGGTTGTTACCGAATGGCTGAATAGGACTACAGAAATTGTCGAGGCCGTTGTACGTCATTACGCCGAACACGTAAACACTCCCGCTAAGTTTTTTTTCCCCTGTGTTCTGCTTGAACGCAAGTACCTGCCTATCTTTAGTATCTACAGGACTGTCTCAGAAAATTAGAATATTGTGATAAAGTTCTTTATTTTCTGTAATGCAATTAAAAAAACAAAAATGTCATACATTCTGGATTCATTACAAATCAACTGAAATATTGCAAGCCTTTTATTATTTTAATATTGCTGATTATGGCATACAGCTTAAGAAAACTCAAAAATCCTATCTCAAAAAATTAGAATAGTTCCTCAGACCAAGTAAAAAAAAAAGATTTATAACAGCAAAACACAATCAAACATTTGAAAATGTCCATTAATGCACTCAGTACTTGGTTGGGAATCCTTTTGCACGGATTACTGCATCAATGTGGCGTGGCATGGAGGCAATCAGCCTGTGGCATTGCTGAGGTGTTATGGATGCCCAGGATGCTTCAATAGCGGCCTTTAGCTCATTAGCATTGTTGGGTCTGGTGTCTTTCAGCTTCTTCTTCACAATACCCCACATATTCTCTATGGGGTTCAGGTCAGGGGAATTTGCAGGCCAATCGAGGACAGTAATGCCATGGTCAGTACACCAGTTACTGGTGGTTTTGGCACTGTGGGCAGGTGCCAGATCATGCTGGAAAATGAATTCCTCATCTCCATAGAGCTTTTCAGCAGACGGAAGCATGTAGTGCTCTAAAATCTCTTGGTACACAGCTGCATTTACTCTGGGCTTGATGAAACACAGTGGACCAACACCAGCAGCTGACATGGCTCCCCAAACCATCGCTGACTGTGGGAACTTCACACTGGATTTCAAGCAACTTGGATTTTGCTCCTCTCCAGCCTTTCTCCAGACTCTGGCGCCTTGACTTCCAAATGAAATACAAAACTTGCTTTCGTCTGAAAAGAGGACTTTGGACCACTGTGCAACTGTCCAGTGCTTCTTTTCCTTAGCCCAAGTCAGACGCCTCTTCCGTTGTCTTGAGTTCAGAAGTGGCTTGACCATGGGAATACGGCTATTGTAGCCCATTTCCCGGACACGTCTGTGAACAGTGACTTTTGATACCTGGACTCCAGCTTCAGTCCACTGTCTTTGAAGCTCCCCCAAATTCTGGAAGCGACTCTTCTTCACAATGCTGTTAAGGCTGCGGTCATCTCTCTTGGTTGTGCAGCGTTTCCTGCCACATTTCCCCCTTCCAACAGCCTTTTTGTGGATGTGCTTTGAAACTGCACTCTGTGAACAGCTTGCTCTTTGAGAAATTTCTTTTTGTGTCTTACCCTCCTGATGGAGGGTGTCAATGACGGTCCTCTGGACAGCAGTCAGATCAGCAGTCTTCCCCATACTTGTGATTTAGTTTACTGAACCAAGCTGAGTGTTTTTCAAGGCTCAGGAAACCCTTGCAGGTGTTTCGAGTTAATTAGACGATTCAAGTGATTCGTTGAACACCCTACTAGTATACTTTTTCATGATATTCTAATATTTAGAGATAGGATATTTGAGTTTTCTTAAGCTGTATGCCATAATCAGCAATATTAAAATAATAAAAGGCTTGCAATATTTCAGTTGATTTGTAATGAATCCAGAATGTATGACATTTTTGTTTTTTTAATTGCATTACAGAAAATAAAGAACTTTATCACAATATTCTAATTTTCTGAGACAGTCCTGTATATATCTATATCTGACCATTAGAATCTGTATTTTGAAATTGTCGTTTTTAACACCATAGTTTTACAAATTATAGAATAATTAATTACCAGTGTTTACTCGGCAGTTTGTTTCGTTAGCTAACGTTAGCTAAAGCTAGCGCTACTAGTTAGCTACGCAATGGTTTGTTGCTTTGCTCCGGGTTGCAGCCACAGGTCTTCGCATGAAATGTGCTTGTTCTATCGTTTCCCGGCCAATGTTTTCAAAAGGAGAGTCTGGATTCGTGCCATGAGGTAAGCTGACGTTACATTTTTGTCCATGTCACGGTGAAATGTAAATAATGGGTAGTGACTGTATCGCCGTTTTAGAGATGGCGCTGCTGAAAAGACCGCAACATAAGTAAAGATAATGAATACATGCTATTAAAACCTGTGTGGCTTATATGATAAGTCTAATTAGTACAAGCAGCATAACGTTTCACCATGTAACTAAAGATTGTAGTCAGGGAAATCAGTTTGACATATTGAACTAATAACAAATCAACTCTGGCTGGCAGAGAACTCTCTGCTCCATAGCTTCTCTTGGAGGTAAAATCACATGTACATTTTACATTTATATTCAATTTAATATTCCATCCCTCACATAATTTTGTATATATAATAACTTATATTTAGTTTTTCTTGTTATGCTGCTGCAACACAAACATTTCCCAAATTGGGATCAATACAGTAATATCTTATCTTAATTAATTAGGAAATATAACTATTATAATTAGTGTAGCAGCTGTTGGAGATTTGGAAGATGTTTAAAACCAACCTCGTCTCCGCGTGTCGTTTGGTAAACTGGGTAAATTCGTACAAAGGAAGGGATTAAGAAACACCAGAATACAAGTTAAACAATAATCTTGCTTTAATGATACAAGGCAACAATACAAATACAAAGGGAGTACTTCCTGCTCTTTCTCCTGTCTTACTCTCTGGTCGGCCTGAAGAAAAAGAGATCGAACCCCAGGAAAACACAGTGTTTCATACTAAAAACACAGGAGGAGGTGTGTGCGTGCTTTCCCCCAGAGTTCATCTTATTGGGAGAGACCAACACATGGCCTGTCACACCCAATCAGTGCGACACAGCAGAAGAAACCCGGAAACAAAAAGTCTCTTTCAGTTTGACGAAGACCAGACACCTTTTGGTGTCTGGTACGAACCTGCTCTAAACAACAAGTTTCCTTATCTTATTTCACATCTTGTAGCCAGCACACACACATCCCCTTTATGGCCCTTTGTCCCTGAGTCCATCTTCCCGCCTCAGGCTACCACACACAAGTTAAAAGTATGTTTTAATATATAGTTGTTATAGTTGGCTAAATATACGTAATACATGTAAATCACTTTCATATCAATAATAACGAAGAACACATTACCTATGCTCTTAAGCAGTATTAGAGATGTTTTTCAAATAGTCAAACTTCACACAGGCCTAATATAGAGAACACACTCATTTGTCCTACACCCCTTCCCGCCATTTGAGCTATTGTTCACATCTTTACTTCAAATAAAAGGTTTCACATTGTATATTTCCAGCTTCCTTTACACATACTGTTATTATTAATACAAAGTAATTAACCACACACATCTATTGAAAACAAGTAGATTTCCCTGATAATTGACATGCTGAAAATCTTAAGAAGAATGTCCCCTCCCCCAGCTCTCTCGTCCCTATCATAAAAGCTGCTTCCATTTCATATAGAGTAATAAAACATGTTTAAGCTAATTTCTCCACAATGTTTGTAGCCATTTAGTACCCGCAAATGAAAGAATAAAAACAGAGGTATAGTTGAACAGTAATCATGCAGCACATATATTTACTGCAATGAAAACACACACATTTGCCCTAAGCATGTGTAACTTACCCTCTTCTTTTATGAGGGAAACATTCCAGAGTTTTGGAGCTATCCCCAAATTAGGATGTCTCCTGCTTGCATCCCTCTCTAAACACAAAGACTTCACCTCAATATATTGGGGAGGGAAAATATACTTTGTCCCTTCAAATTTAACACACATGAATATATATAAGGTGACATTAAAATGAATATACCAGATTTAACTTTCCTGCCATAACACGTTACTTTAATACTTCAAATAATTCAACTAATCCTTCACAGCTGACACCTATTTTCAATATGGATTAATCTACCATTTATTTCTTTAGTTCAATTTTCATCTATAAAAATGTCAAAATAGTGAAAATGTTCACGAGACATATCAAAGTGCAAGGTTATATCTTTAGATGTTTTGTTTTAGCCTATGTACTGTATGTCTTAATGCTCTTACAGTATATGTGACGGGGTGACTTCCATGAAACTAATATTTTATATCTTCCCAACAGACGAGCTGACAGGAAACCTAACACTCTAACAACCACAACATTGCAAAGGCGAGTAAATGTAAATTAAAAACAATTCACAATTTTTTTATTTCTTCTTCCAGGTGAAGCTGACCTTGCACTTGGTGCCAGTAAGGATGTTCCTCACGCAGGCTGAATGTTTCTCCTTCCTTACTGACAAAGAAGCCCTTGATTTGCAATGCTTCACTAATTGTCATTTCCCTGGCTCCGTAGGGACACTTTACCTCCAGCACAGCGGAAGACCCTACCAGACCATCTGGAGATGCCCCCAACAATCCTGATAGGGAGAACCACAAATCTGACTCATGGACCTGCATCTGAGTTGCAGTGGTGAATGCCCTGACGCCCTCACATTCATTCATAGTCCCCCACTGTACAGACAAAACACCATCAAGGGCCTGTTGTTGCCCTAACACCCTGTCAATAAGGCACATATAATAATAATAATAATAATAATAATAATAATAATAAAAATAATAATAATAATAATAATAATAATAAGTCACACGCTTTGACCTCAGGACAGCTCCAAAGTTGCTGGCAGTCAACCTTCCTTTCCTGAACAAATGCCAGTTTGGGTTGGTTTGCTGACCAGTGGTAGCCACCTGAATTGCCCTCTGTTGTTCCTCAGACAATGCCACGCTTGCCACAATTGCCTGATGCCCAACAGATTTGATAATTTCAGGAACAGTAAGTGTTTCCAAGCTGTAGTGTTCCTCTTCTGGCTCGGGGGAGAGAAGCCAAGACGTTCCTGAGAACCTGCCCCCGAGTCTGTCCCTCAGCCAGTCAGGATCTTCGGAGGTGGGCTCTCTTGTCAGCGGGTTAAATTAGTTATTGGTTGTAGGAAATAGCTCCTCCACTGAATGCGTACGTTTAGCTGCCTTTGGCTTCTTCCACTGTGAGGGGGTGTCAGTGCAGCTGAAATTGTGGATGGCAAAGATGGCTAATGCAGCCGCATGACTGCATTTCCATTCTCCACGTGGGCATTCACATTTTGTGGAGAGAATTCCCTCTTCTTCTGTAGATACCTGTAGTGGGGGGATTGTTTTATTATTTAAAATATATTTACATTTGTAATGCCTTCCCAATTATCCCTTTAATTGTTTATAGCCTACTGTATGTTTATTTCATAGTTCATGTTTTCTGGTGGGTAATATTTGTAATAAAGATTTCATGTGACACATGAAATGGATTTTTCTTGATGGGAATTAATGTCACTAATGTGAATAAATTAACTCTAGGTTAACGGTACTCTTGCTATCACTACTCACCGACACTATAAACCTTGTCCCTCATGCTAGCCCTGACAACACCGGTAAGCACACCTTCATCTAGGTTGCACTGTCATCTCTCCTCTATCTGCACTCTTCTTGTCATCTTTGTAAAACGATATCAGACTGGTAATTGACACAGCCATGACTTCTAGTTAAATTCAGTGTGGCTAAAATGAAAAGCTTTGTTAAAATATGCAAGCACGCGAAAGTCAAAGTCAGCTTTATTGTCAAAAATTCTACATGTGTTATACATCCAGAAATCTCCAAATATCGTTTCCCGCAGTCTCACAGTGTGACATGTATACATAAAACAAAACAAAAAGGGCCTAGATAAACGTGGTATACATTAAACAAAACAAAAAGGGCCTAGATAACCGGGGTATACAGTTTAAAATGTTAATAATATACTATTTAAAGTTTTCAATGGGCAGTTTCAGTGCAAGTCAGTTGAAACGATCTTAAGTTGGCCTGACGTTGAAGTTGTGCGACCCTGCTGCTGTACTAGCTTGTAGTTCGTTTATAGCATAACATTAGCATTTTGCTTCTGGCGACTGGATTTATGATTCAAAACTTATAAAAGTAGCGTTGACATATGGAGATTATCCGGCTGAACAAAACGTGATCCCTCTCTTAAATGTGTGTCAACCACAGACCTTGTTTCGAGCTATTTTCCAAAATCCTATGGAGAATTTGCATTGGTTTTTGACGAAGGAACCGGAAGAAGTTTACTTCCGGGTTTTAGGACGCGTCACTGCGGTTCTCTATAGATGAGAGTAACAATGCGTCACTTCCGGGCAAAAATAACGGCTCCGCCCACTTTTTGGGGAAAACAACGCTGTCAGTTGATCGGCGGTCAATACAAATTCTGAAGTTTTTGCCAATCCGATCAGAAATTTAAGAAAACCGGAGATTTTTGGATCTTCAAAGAGCCCGATTACAATGGCCAGACAGGCAAATTATTACATGAAATCATTGGAAAACGACGATCGGGCTGGTTAAATTAAAAGAAGCAGGCGGGGCTGTCATTTCGCCACCTGTTACTCTCACTAGCGAAGCGGAAAATAATTGTTTTATGATGCCAAATACATTTCGTGTATTGCACCTCACACATACAAAAAACGCCGGAGTTACGTTTTTCTGTACTTCCTTTAAGAAAAAGGGATAGTAAAAGAAGAGCTCTGTGGCTTCAGGCTATTCAAAGAGAGAACGAAAATCACAATCAATGGGACCCGGCCAGTCAATACGTGTACGTCTGTGGTAAACACTTCATCACAGGTAAATGATGCTAACAAGGCTAATATCAATCGTTGAAGTAAATAGATGTAATGTTCAAAGTTTAGAAGTGGAAGTAGATGCTGCATTGAAATATAAAAAACGGACAAACCAAGTAAATCAGCCTGCTGCCAATACACACAGGGTGACATTAGAGAACAGCTCATTTCGCTCAGACTGAAGCAAACTTATCAATTCATTTATAAGTTAAAATTGGTGAATATTGAGCGAAATGGGGGGGGGGGGGGGGCGGGTTATTATCAAAACAGTCATTATGGTAATTATGTTATGATCTACATATTTTATAGGTGCAGTGAACTTAACCAAAAAACTGTCAAGTTTGTCTCTGTATTTGGCTAACACCTACCTTCATGGTTTAAGGATACCATGTGAATGACGGCGAGCATCCAGATTATGTCCCATCCAGTGGCGACTGGTGAAAAATATTTTTGGTGGGGCTATGGAAATAGGGACCAAACCATACTAGGGCGGTCCGGGGTGATCCTCCCCCGTAAGACATTTTTGAGAAATGACCCCTTAAATTATCACTTCTGGTGATGTTAGAGATAACAAAAAATATGAGATAATCCATCATCTTCAGTGTGGTTAGCTATGAATCTTCCAAAACTGTGCAACAGTACAGTATGCCCACACAAACTGCAGAACACTGGTGCTTTGGGAACATTCAAATAATTTAATTCCCAATTAAAATCAGGAGACTAAATATGAACATTATGTGGGTGTGTGTGTGTGTGTGTGTGTGTGTGTGTGTGTGTGTGTGTGTATGTGTGTGTGTATGTGTGTGTCATACTTGCATGGGCGCGGGAAGGGGGGTGCTGAGGGCGCTGCAGCACCCCCTAGCGGCAGGCAGGGGGTGCGGAGCTCCCCTGTCTGAATTATTATTTGACGGTTATTGCTGCTTCCGCTGTGCATAATCTGTGTAATATGTAGCCAATAAATTCCACATTGTTGGTAAAATAATATTTTGGCCTGCCCCAAATGTTTTTTCTGTAGCCCCGGACAATTCTACCTCAATAATATAATACATTAACCGTGCTTTACGTGAACCTCATCAAGACACTAGAAAGGACGGCAGGACTGTAATTTCCCGTGTTCAGTGAATGCAACAGAGGCAAGACACCAGACCAATCAGAGAGTTGCATGGAAATAAAAGTGTGCTTGTGTCATTCAAGCTCGCGGCTCTGTGTGTGTGCGGAAATAGCGCATTTAGTGTGTGTGAGAGAGGGGGAGAGAGAGGGACCGGTGCCAGCAGCAGGGACCGTGTTGTTAGCATCTGATTAGCTAGCTGCACTAACGGACATACGGAGCTGTTTGTTCCACAACAAGCTGGAGGAGAGCTCTCCTCTCAGACTGAGAGGCTCAGGTGAGCTAAAGGACTCTCTGAGTGTTTAGATAGTTAACTTTAGTCTAAGTTATCTCAGTGGGTCTCAAACGGTTTGGTCAAAAATTATTCAAAAGATTATTTCCGCGGCACACCCTCACATGATCATTATAGTTATAAAAAAAATAAGAGAATAAAGGAAAAACAGTTATGAAATACTATATGGCATTAAAACAAGAATACAGTTTGAAAGGGGAGTGATTTGTAAAATATCCATAAAGAAAAAGAACATCTGCTTACAGTTGTGTTTCATCTGGGTGTTGAGAGATGTATCCATAGATCTCTTAATGTTGCTCTCAAAGTGCACCAGATTGATGCTTTTAACTTCAATATTTAAAAAAAATCTTCCCGGGGGAGCATCCCCCCGGACCCCCCTAGAGGAGGTGAGGTCTGCTCCCCACTCGTAAAAAAATAGCACATTACCCCTGCCTATATGCCGTGAGCTGATTATCGAGCCTTCATTGTAACAGTCGCGGGTTTACTGTGTGTTTGCGTGTGGGGAGTTTTTTTGTGCGTGCTCTATGGTGCCCGTAATACTGTTCACTGGAGTCCAGCACCTCAGCACCCCCACTCAAAATACCTTCCCGCGCCTCTGCATACTTGCCAACCCTCCCGATTTTCGCGGGAGACTCCCGATTTCAACTCAAGTCTGAGAGGGTGAGGAAGATGACAACTGAACAAGAATCGAAAACTCCACCGTCTGCTCACTCCTTTCCTGGATAATACAGGCCCATCCCACATATGCTCCATGGTGCCACAGGCATTGCCCTTACAACTACAATAAGCATGTAAATGTTAATCTACAGCTCCGGCGATCCACTAGCACCGGAGTCTCTCCACCTGCAGCCATCCTCGACAACTACTGCGTCACCTTGGATACGAGTCCAAACAACTCACAGACAGACAGGCCAGGGCGCTGACAGGGCGCCCTTTGAGCATCAGATCTGACGACGCTGATTGGCTGAAATTATGTTTCGGCGGCATAGTATGATAGCAACTGTCAGCTTGTTGGCTGCTGCTGCTCTGGCTGGGGGCTCCTTTCTACCGCCAGGACGAGAGAGGGTAATGATACACACTGTGGCCAGGCAGGAAACATGTGACTTATCAGTGACTTTAGACATCGTAAAACAATTTTAAACGAGATTTTACATTTTACTGATGCCAACTATATAATATTTACCTTGTTCATTAAAAATAAAAATAAAAGATATGTATATTTTTTAAAAGTTTTTTTTTAATTTATTTTTTATTTTGAATGACAATCAAACATGTGTGAAGAGGGGGAGCGGCGCCCTTAGCACCCCTATGGGCCGGCCGCCACTGGTCCCATCCATATTCCCATGACGACCATCGTCACAAGGCTCAAAGAGGCTAAAGCGATACCAAAGGAGAGATGATGTTTCTCAGCATGAGGTCCTGCTGGCAAAAAAGCAGCGAATAAAGCCACCTACAGAGGCTTCTCCTACTGAAACCCCTGAAGATTTTGATACAGCTTATCCTGAATCCCCTTTCACTGAGGATTCACTTCCTCAGCCCTCTGATGATTATGAACTGAGTGACACACCAGTATTACATAGGCAGCAGGTTTCCATTGCCATAGAGGTTGCCAATCTCAGGAGAGAAAGAGATGAGGCAATAAGAGAAAGAGATGAGGCAAGAAGAGAACTCCAGAACTGGTCTAAGGAGCGTTTTTCTGTTCATGCTATTAAAGGAAACGACAGTGCATGCAGGGCCATGACTGGGCTCAGCTGGTCAGTTTTTGACTGTCTTCACCGATATTTAGTTCAGATGATCAAATCATCACCAAAAGGTTTTAGATTGTCTGCCCGGGACCAGCTCTTCCTTTGCTTGCTCAAGCTACGCCAAAATCCATCGATTGCTTTTCTGAGCCAAATACTACACAAACCAGAACCCACCGTCCGCCACATATTCGAAAAGTTGGCTGAATCTTTTGTTTACGAAAATCACTTTCCTCATTCACTGGCCTGCCAGGGAGTGCATCACCCAAACCATACCACCAGTGATGAAGGGCAACTTTACGCGCCTCACATCAATTATAGATTGCTTCGAGATCAGAATTGAACATCCAAAAGCCCTTAAAGCCAGGTAAAGGTGCCAATATTTATGGTTTAGCCAGGTAGCGTTGACAGTGTTTGTACACAGGTCTGAATAAGTAATACGAATGAGTTTGATAATTTACAGGTCTTGTTTTTTAAATGTATGCTCAGATAGAGGGATGCTCATTGTACCCAGCCGCTGCATGCATCAAATCAAATATTAAATGTATTATTGAAAACAAATAAAGGTCCATTAAAGGTTTGAAATCTTAAACTTGAAAATGAGTCCTGTTCATCTAATCGTGTTTTGGTTTCTTCTTTTCAACATGGCAAAATCATAATCTAATTATAAGAAGTGGACTACAGTCAAATATTTCATAGTGTGTAGTCCTGCAGGAAACATCACCTTCTTGTCCAAAGGTTGGGGAGGAAGAGCATCAGATGTCAAGATAGTTAGGGAATCTGGCTTTATTTCACCACTCTACCACCATCCTGGGGACCAGGTAATGTTTAATCTTACATAAAGTGCACATATTCTACACTAACAGTTCATCACATAATTTTTTTTGGTAATCATTATGGACAAGTGTTGTTATTTACTGTTTGACTGTTAACATTAAAAGCAAAAGGCCTACATCTTATGCATTACTTGTTTTAGATCTTGGCTGATCAGGGTTTTACTCTGAAAGATGAGTTTGCCTTACTTGGTGCCAGTCTCGAAACCCCAGCCTTCACTCTTGGCAGGAAACAACTCCCAGGCAAAGGCGTTGAAGAGTCAAGAATGAAATCAACATTTCGGATTCATATTGGTAAGTATACATTCATTATCCACAGACTGGTAAACTATTGCACATATCAATATGATGGAAAATAAATTAACTATTTTACTAAATTAAGTTATATAAAAAACAGCACTAACGGACTGTAGCATGTATAACAGTGCAAACAAAGTACTTAACAAACAACTAGAACAATTACTGAGAACAATGGTAAAATGTGAAGTTTTATACTTGAAAATATTTTAAAACAACTGATGGGTGAACAGAACGGGTGATCGGTGTGCTGAAGCGAAGATTCCACATCCTGGATGGGCCGCTCCCTGTTTGCTTCGTAAAGACCCTGCAGGACGAGATGGAGAACAGGGATGTAGCCACCATTTACAAGATAGTACATACCTGTGCCGCCTTGGTCAACATGTCAGGTAGCATTGTGTTCAATAAAAACAGACAGGGGGATGTATAGGTCAAATCAGTCCTGCTGTCTTTTCTCTTTGAGTCACTTAGTTTGGGCCATGGCAGCAAAAGAACAACTTTTCAATTACTATCCTTCAGCTTTTTAAATATACCTTACTGCTCTGCTCTCCTTCCAGGAATGACAGTTGACACCACGTAATTATTCTGTAAATGTAAATAAACTATGTATTAGGAATTGTCTTAGCTAGTATTAACCTAACAGCCACCTAACAACAAATGCTCGCAAATGTTAATGAACTATAATTATAAATAATTGTTTAGGTTTTGTGTTTACCTGAAGCTCCTGTTCTGTGTCTGACACAGCACTGTCTGTTGACTCCTGACATTGTTATCCTGACATTGTTATCCATAATTTGTGATTATTTGTATTGTTTCATAATATTTGTGTGCCATGTATTACATAGTATAAAGATATAACAGACAGTGTATTTGCAGTCTCTATGGAAAATGTTTTATACCTGAAGCTCCAGCTCTGTATCTGGGATTGTGGTTCCCGCCAGCTGCGGGTAGATGTGCCTGGCCCAAAAACGGCTAATGGTGTCCACTGCCTGACACTGAAGATCTTCATCTTGTTGTACACGGAAGATAACGGTTTGCTTTGGCGTCCAGGTGATAAAGTCTGCATAGGTTGTTTTGCACACAAACATCTGCATCCGCACCTGTAAAAAAAAAGAGGAAGAAAAAATACAGCATAGACTCCAACTACTTACCTGCAATTAACAAAACACAGATAATAAAATTCCTTATGAGTTGTTATTTATTGTATTACCTGGGTGTAGTAGCTGTGGTTGGTCCTCAGCGACAACAAAGTGTCCAGATGTCCTCTCTTGTCTGCTGGCCAGTGATCAGCTGACAAATCACTATTCCACTTCAAGGGGCACTTTACGTCAACCACCTCCTTTCCACAGCAAACGCAGTGTACATAAGCATCACAGCTTACACCAATGTAGGGCTTCTCTCTTCACACTCGGAAGCCTGCCCGTCGAATACTGATGCTTGTGTGGGGTTTATATACAGTTGCAAGAAAAAGTATGTGAACCCTTTGGAACTACCTGGATTTCTGCATAAATTAGTCATAAAATGTGTTCTGATCTTCATCTAAGTCACAGCAATAGACAAACACAGTCTGCTAAAGCTAAAACCACACAAACAATTATATGTTTTTATGTTTTTATTGAACACACCATGTAAACATTCACAGTGCAGGGTGGAAAAAGTATGTGAACCCTTGGATTTAATAACTGGTTGACCCTCCTTTGGCAGCAATAACCTCAACCAAACGTTTCCTATAGTTGCATATCAGACCTGCACAACGGTCAGGAGGAATTTTGGACCATTCCTCTTTACAAAACGGTTTCAGTTCAGCAATATTCTTGGAATGTCTGTTGTTGTTGTGAATCGCTCTCTTGAGGTCATGCCACAGCATCTCAATTGGGTTGAGGTCAGGACTCATACTGGGCAACTCCAGAAGGCGTATTTTCTTCTGTTGAAGCCATTCTGTTGTTGATTTACTTTGCTTTGGGTCGTTGTCCTGTTGCATCACCCATCTTCTGTTGAGCTTCAATTGGTGGACAGATGAAACATATCATTGTTTGTGTGGTTTTAGCTTAAGCAGAGTGTGTTTGTTTATTGTTGTGACTTAGATGAAGATCAGAACACATTTTATGACCAATTTATGCAGAAATCCAGGTAGTTCCAAAGGGTGCAAATACTTTTTCTTGCGACTGTATGTCACCGGAGATGTTAATTAAAGTGGGTGCTGTATATGCAGTTGTAAGGCCCAGTGCATACTTGTATGTCTCAATTGCATCCTTTTCGTGTTCCCTACCCCAAATGATGCCTGGTTTTTTCAGCGGATTTTTTTGTGACTGTTTCTGCACAATATCGCTCAGCAGTGATTTCGATGGTTTCTCAAGAGATGTGTGAATAACTCTGTGTGCTGATGTACCTGTCACCCTCCCAACCCTCTGCTGGTGCCAAGATGAACATTCTGCCTGTTCTTTTGTCTCTTCCTCTATTGCCTCTAGCTGATCATCTGAACATTCTGACAGATGTTGGTACCAAGGCTTTGGTTTGAAAGGGTCTGCAAAAGCCTTGAAAGTGCTCAGACCAACAGGCAGTTCTCCTGAGGCAGACAGCATTTCCAAGAACTGTTGTTTATTTTCTTCATTCGAAATTGGAATGACCCTGCAGTTTGTTCCTGTGTCCCTTTTTTGGCTTTGTCTCCATAGATGACCATGCCTGCCTCAACTTTTTTCGTGGCGATGCTGATTGGTGCCACACTTGTATATCCAAGGTGAACTGATGCCTCCAACTTAAAAAGCAAGGCTCTGACATGGGAACAACTTTCTCCTAGTCTAGAGTAAAAAACATATTTTTTAAATAAATACTTTTTCACCAAATAACAAAAGCATTTATTCCCTTCTGAAGGATTACATAGGTGGCATTGTGACTGTGCTATTAGTGTTATGCAGTCAGTTTACCCAGCCATGCAATCACAGTGAGCAGCTGTGACCTTTCCAGTCTTGTTAACAGCAACCCAGGTGTTGTGGGGTTTATCTGTAACTCTCCATGATGGCTTTACATGGGTCTTGAAGACTGTTGTGTCAGCACAGGGTTTGTGGTGAAGAACCACATCCACCCAGCCACTGGTAAAAAAGGTATGTGCTTCCAGAGACCTGAAGTTTTTCATTGAACTTGCGGTGTAAATCCCTAGAGGACAAGTTAGCAGACACAAATCTCTAAACCTGCTCTGTCACATCTAAAAACATTTAAAAAACATTAGTAGTACAAACATGGGCAATCCAGAAATGTAATTAATAAAGACTGAATTTTGATATTGTGATGAACTGTGTAGGCTATGTTAAAATATTGTACTGTGTTGTGGTATATTTACTGAGATTATAAAGATACAGATGTAGCACCTAATTTCAGACTCCAGTTTACAGCTTCCTGCCTACGACCTGCCTACGACCAGTATAGAGGAATGTTAAGCCCTCCCACTATTTTCCAAGAGGGCGTTGCCAGATTTTCAATTTCAGGTTTTAACCAGGAGATGGCGCTTCATTCACAAATACAGAAAGACAAGTTTCATGGACTTTCAGTTGTGTTTTGAAGAGCATTTGAACACATCAATATTTTAGATCAACTAAAGTATATCTAATTTTGTAATTCAATAATATATAGTTTATATATTAAATAATCATAATAATGTAAATGTTTACATTACACTTTATTTGTTATGCTCATACTTTTACCTTTACAATCGTTTGCTTTAATATGCAGTATATTTTTTGTATATTTTTGTGTTTGCTTCCTCCTGCTCCCTTTCGGACACATACTGTATGATTTATTATTATTATTAATATGAAGATATTATTAAGATAAGATAAGATGTTACTTTATTGATTGAACATTTCAGTTTAGAATGTGCTGTCCCACGGTAATTCAGAAGGCTCAAAGGTCACATTCCGAACATTATTTAAAACAATAGGTGCTTTCACACTGTCTACAGTTTGATTTGTATAGAGGGAGCTCTGTGGCTGAATGGCCAGCGATTAGGTGTGGCGCATTTATCATAGGTAATCAGAGCTAACTGCCTGCCGTCAGATTTCATTTAAAAAACAGATCTGATTTTAAGACTATTTCTGCGCTCATTAAGAATGATAAGAATAAGAATAATGCGTATTGAACTGGTTTCATTAATTAGTGAGTTTATTTAACACTAGAACCGCCAATCGGGTCAATTTGTGTGATGTGTGTTGTGTGTGTGCATTGTAACTTTTTTTCAATAAAATATTAAAGTCTGTGACTTTTCCTGAAAGTGTGTTATGTGGCACCCTATGTTGTTAAAAATTGCATTCTAATAGCGGGATTTGACGGGTTTAGGTAGGCCTATACAAAAAACTCTGGCGGTATAGTGGTAATTAGGTACAGTAGAAGCTATTTTTTATCAGCAACAAATTTAGCAGTTGAACATAAAAGTCAATTAACTGAGGGTCACTTGCAATGACAGTGTTGTGTCTAACTGTAAGCTTGTCACTCAGAGTAACCTACAGTTAATTTAGCTGCTGGAGAAGAAAGATCAGGGGGGGAGGAGGGGAGAGAGCTGTGGTTGATGGGCCATTAGTTGTGTAAATACAGATGTAGCGATTCATTTCAGACAGTTTGAAACGCGAGGGCCGTGATTGGTACGTGATCTGCCCTCGCTCAAGGGAAAACCTCCAGCTTGACTTGAGACCGCCCCCGTGATAGATAAATGTAATTATAATGAAGCCAGCTGCAATGGATCATTGATCCACCAGGGGGTGCAGTGAGGTTCCACACTGGAGCTCATGTGAAATAAAGTGAGATACAGTATGCTGGATGTACAGCGGAACTTTGTTAAGATCCATATGTCACGGATATCATACTACTTTGCTAAATAAGAGACATGTAATCATTTACAAAACATCACCATGTTGTTCTTTAACAAAATAATTTTGTTATTTGAACTAAACGAACGGGAGGAAATGCAGCCCGGCTCTCGATTTTTAATCCTAATTTAATCATCATCTTCACCACGATCATTTATGTTTATGTTCGCCGAATTGACATGACATCACTGACACATATGAATATACTGTATTCACCTTCATTAAAACATTATTAACGTGCCTAAACTCAGTAATTCACCAAAAATATGTATATTTTAATGGAGCTTCGTCGGTCGATCAGGATCCCAAAGTGTAGCGGAGGGATCCTCATCTGGATGAAGGGTGTTATTTTCCCCATAAAGAACAAGTCGCTGCAAATGATCCCGCTTATTACATGGCCACATTCTCAACAAAGTAACGACATGACTCCCAGTATTAATTGAAATGCTTTTATGGATTTAGAATTTTTTTTTATTGATTTAAAAAATAGTTGTATGTATTGATTTAAATTGACATGCATCCGCTAAGAAAAATTGTCCGTTGTTACCGTTTTTTTAACAGTCTGAATGAAACGGCAGCTCTCAGCTGTGTATTTACACAACTAATGGCCCATCAACCACAGCTCTCTCCCCCCCCTCCCCCCTGATCTTTCTTCTCCAGCAGCTAAATTAACTGTAGGTTACTCTGAGTGACCATAGACTGTATGTGACAAGCTTACAGTTAGTGACGTAACAACACCATAAAAGCTGGTGGGTTGAAAGCAAAAATAACTAGAATAATTGTGATTTATTTATTGTGGCTTTTATGTTTTTAGGTATAAAATGTTATGTAATTCAGGCTTATAGTTCACCCTTCTC
This sequence comes from Notothenia rossii, assembly GCF_949606895.1. Taxonomy (NCBI): domain Eukaryota; kingdom Metazoa; phylum Chordata; class Actinopteri; order Perciformes; family Nototheniidae; genus Notothenia; species Notothenia rossii. Next base: position 43,675,587 of record NC_136902.1, read on the forward strand.
TAAAAGCCTTCAACAATGACAATATTCATTGTAATTTAATAAATCCTTCCAACACGCATTGTAAAAAATAGCCTACTGTAAGTTAAGAAATCATTTCAATATGTACATCTTCTGATGTAACAACAATAACATTATAAATAGTAACATAGCTGAACATGGTATTGCACATTTAGCTTTGAGTGTTACTGACCTGAGATGTTTTTATTACATGAATTAAGGTGACTGAGGCTTTTTAACATACAGGGATGCAAACTCATCAGGTATGAAAAAGGTGACAAGGATCCGAGCCCCCGGCTCCCCCACCCCACGGAATGACAGAGGATTTTAGCAGTCAGAACAACTAAAGCAGCAGTGTTAATAATAACAGAAACGCCAAAGAGTCACATAATAGAAATATATAAAAGCATTTATTTTAAATTGTGGAGCAGTCAGTTTATAATTTTGGCAGCACTGTTGAGCATTTTGAAAATGTATTTTCATGCCTCTTTGCAAGGCTTAGTCTTTCTATCTTTATAGCCACATGGTGTAAAGTAACTAAGTTCATAAACTCAACAAGTACTATACTTGGGCACAATTTTGAGATACTTGTACTTTATTTAAGTATTTCAATGTTTTGCTACTTTGTTCTTCTACTCCACTACAGTTCTGAGGTACATGCTGTACTTTTCCTCCACTCCATAATACCTTTAGTTACTTTACAGATGTGGATGAATGATGTGAAATATAATCAAGTGTTAAATCAGACTTTAGTTCCACCTGGAGTAAATCCACAAGCTACCCTGCAGTATACAAAGTCATTCAAACTAGCTGCACCTTTACCAGCTTTGAGAACACTTTCATGATCAATCATTATAAAACATATCATATATATTATTCTGAAATGGACCAATCTGCACAATGACTACTTTTACTGTCGCTACTTTCACTATATTTTGATGATAATACTTTTCTACTTTCACTTGAGGAACATTTTGAATGCAGGACTTTTACTGTAACAGAGTATTCCTACACTCTGGGAATATTACTTTTACTCAAGTACAAGATCTGAGTACTTCTACTTTTACTCAAGTACAAGACCTGAGTACTTCTACTTTTACTCTAGTACAAGATCTGTGTGCTTCTACTTTTACTCAAGTACAAGACCTGAGTGCTTCTTTTACTCAAGTACAAGATTTGAGTACTTCTACTTTTACTCTAGTACAAGATCTGTGTGCTTCTACTTTTACTCAAGTACAAGATTTGAGTACTTCTACTTTTACTCTAGTACAAGATCTGTGTGCTTCTACTTTTACTCAAGTACAAGATCTGAGTACTTCTACTTTTACTCTAGTACAAGACCTGAGTACTTCTACTTTTTCTGAAGTACAAGATCTGAGTACTTCTACTTTTACTCAAGTACAATATATATATACTTATACCACCTCTGTTTATAGCCTATGAAAAAAACTATTAGAAATAGAAGGCTAAAGCTAACGTTAGCAGATAGTGACAATGTATGCTAGCTAGATAGCTCAACGATTCCTTAAATAATATTGCCACAGAAAAACCTTTCAGTTCACATCACGCTCTGCCGCTCCGACAGGGAGCTCTGCTCTGAACACCTGAACGGCCCGTTCTAACAGCTGTTCACCAGCAGGCCAATCTGTGCCACAGTGACTCCGGACGCACAGTTAATATTAACGAACGCACCCGTAGGTAATGTAGCTGCTGAAGCTAGACCATCATCTCGGAGCAGCAGAGCCTTATTATACATCCATGAGCAGAGCCGACAGGCAGGAAGACTCGTGCACACAGCTCGTACTTCATTATAATATATAAAAAAAGAACACCATGCGTGTCATGATGGCACATGACACGCATGGCATGGTCATCACGGCCGCAGATTACTCCGGGTCCCAGCCCCCTCCATACCCCAAAAATATTTGTATTGCAGATCTACATGAATCACACAAACAACTTATTTTGGATTCAAAACGGTGAATTTCGCCGAAAGGTGACAAGTTTGCATCACTGAACATAGACAGAGCACAACTGAAACATAAGATATGAGATGTAACAACATAATACACTTTTCGGGGATGCTTGGGATGTGAGTGAGGGACACGGCTTAGAACGGGCGTGTCGCCTGGCAGGACAGGAGAGTGTGTGCACCAGTCTGTCTTGATCTATGAATTCATGTCCGTGACACTCACTGCTGCCCACAGCTGTTTTATAGAAGGAAATTCCTTCACTTCATGAAAGTGTTTTAACCACACACACCTCTACACACACATGACGGGTGTTATTTTCCCCATAAGGAACAAGTCGCTGCAAATTATCCCGCTTATTACACGGCCACATTCTCAACAAAGTAACGACATGACTCCCAATATTAATTTAAATGCTTTTATGGATTTAGAAAATGTTTTTATTGATTTCAAAAATAGTTGTATGTATTGATTTAAAAAATAGTTGTATGTATTGATTTAAATTGACATGCATCCGCTAAGAAAAATAGTCCATTGTTACAGTTTTTTAAACAGTCTGAATGAAACGGCAGCTCTCAGCTGTGTATTTAAACAACTAATGGCCCATCAACCACAGCTCTCTCCCCCCCTCCCCCCTTGATCTTTCTTCTCCAGCAGCTAAATTAACGGTAGGTTACTCTGAGTGACAAGCTTACAGTTAGACACAACACTGTCATTGCAAGTGACCCTCAGTTAGTTGACTTTTATGTTCAACTGCTAAATTCGTTACTGATAAAAAAGGGCTTCTACTGTACCTAATTACCTTAACACTAGAACAGCCAGAGGTTTTTGTATAGGCCTACCTAAACCCGTCAAATCCCGCTATTAGAATGCAATTTTTAACAACATAGGGTGCTACATAACACACTTTCAGGAAAAGTCACGGACTGGGAGACTTTAATATTTTATTGAAAAAAAGTTACATTGGACACACACAACACACATCACACAAATTGACCCGATTGGCGGTTCTAGTGTTAAATAAACTCACTAATTAATGAAACCAGTTCAATACGCATTATTCTTATTCTTATCATTCTTTATGAGCGCAGAAATAGTCTTAAAATCAGATCTGTTTTTTAAATTAAATCTGACGGCAGGCAGTTAGCTCTGATCACCTATGATAAATGCGCCGCCCCTAATCGCTGGCCATTCAGCCACAGACAGTGTTCGAAATGGGGGGGAGCTAGGGGGAGCTTGGCTCCCCCGAAGAGGGAGGGAGCTCCCCTGAAGGCTGACTTTGAGATAAATAGGGGGAGCCCAAACCAATTGTGCATATTTGTGTCACACAGATTAGAAATGTTGAGTTTCTGTAAAAAACAGTTCTTGAAATAAATAATAGTTATTGTTCATTAAAGTTTCTGAATATTTGTTTTATATTTGTGAATATGTCTGGGTGTTGCCATCTGTACGTGGCGGCGCTGCATTCTTACTTACGTTGCTATGGTTATGGCGGTGATGCCGGCGCGGTATTTGAAATGTTCATATTGATTTTTTTTTTACTTTGGCTTTGTCATAAAAAAATATGGCAAAACGAAAACAGCCAAGCGTCACAGCTTTTGGATTCACAAGCAAAGAAGCGAAGGAGTCTAAAAATGACAACGTGAACGGAAAACAACTTTTAGTTGGCCGGCTGTAAGCGGCGTTAGGGTCGAGCTTGACAGCTCCACACCGAGGGAGAGGCCAGCCGATGCGGAGCCTGAAGAGGCTTCAACAACGGCCACATCCGCCGGCATAGTGACACCGTCTGTATTAGTAGAAGAGTGTTTTTATAGCAATTGATCGCATCTGCGCTGCTGCGCCAGTCAACAGAGCGTGCGTGTGACATATTTAGTAGCAGGATGTGCTCTGAAAAATAGGGCTCCCCGAAAGCAAATGGGTAATTCGAAAACTGACAGAGCTCCCTCTATACAAATCAAACTGTAGAGGGTGTGAAAGCACCTATTGTTTTAAATAATGGTCGGAATGTGACCTTTGAGCCTTCTGAATTACCGTGGGACAGCACATTCTAAACTAAAATGTTCAATCAATAAAGTAACATCTTATCTTACCTTAATAATATCTACATATTAATACTAATAATAAATCATACAGTATGTGTCCGAAAGGGAGCAGGAGGAAGCAAACACAAAAATATACTGCATATTAAAGCAAACGATTGTAAAGGTTAAAGTATGAGCATAAGAAATAAAGAAGTGTAATGTAAACATTTACATTATAATTATGATTATTTAATATATAAAGGCTATATATTATTGAATTACAAGATTATATATACTTTAGTTGATCTAAAATATTGATGTGTTCAAATGCTCTTCAAAACACAACTGAAAGTCCATGAAACTTGTCTTTCTGTATTTGTGAATGAAGCGCCATCTCCTGGTTAAAACCTGAAATTGAAATTCTGGCAACGCCCTCTTGGAAAATAGTGGGAGGGCTTAACATTCCTTTATACTGGTCTTTGGCAGGTGGTAGGCAGGAAGCTGTAAGCTGGAGTCTGAAATTCAGTGCTCCATCTGTACACAGCTGAGAGCTGCCGTTTCATTCAGACTGTTTAAAAAACGGTAACAACGGACTATTTTTTAAATCAATAAAAACATTTTCTAAATCCATAAAAGCATTTCAATTAATATTGGGAGTCATGTCGTTACTTTGTTGAGAATGTGACCATGTAATGAGCGGGATAATTTGCAGCGACTTGTTCCTTATGGGGAAAATAACACCCTTCATGCTGATCAAGATCCCTCCGCTACGCTTTGGGATCCTGGTCTGCCGACGAGGCTCCATTAAAATATAAATATGTTTAGTGAATTACTGAGTTTAGGCACGTTAGTAACGTTTTAATGAAGTTGAATACAGTATATGTGTGTGTGTGTGTGTGTGTGTGTGTGTCTGTGTGTGTGTGTGTGTGTGTGTGTGTGTGTGTGTGTGTGTGTGTGTGTGTGTGTGGTGTGTGTGTGTGTGTGTGGAGGTGTGTGTGGTTAAAACACTTTCATGAAGTGAAGGAGGTTTTCCTTCTATAAAACAGCTGTGGGCAGCAGTGATTGTCACGGACATGAATTCATAGATCAAGGCAGACTGGTGCACACACTCTCCTGTCCTGCCAGGCGACACGCCTGTTCTAAACCATGTCCCTCACTCCTCACATCCCAAGCTGCATCCCCAAAAAGTGTATTATGTTGTTACATCGTTTTACATGTTATGTTTCAGTTGTGCTCTGTCTATGTTCAGTGATGCAAACTTGTCACCTTTCGGCAAAATTCCCCGTTTTGAATCCAAAATAGGTTGTTTGTGTGATTCATGTAGATCTGCAATAAAAATATTTTTGGGGTATGGGGGGGTCTGGGACCCGGAGTAATCTGCGGCCGTGAGCTGTTATGTGCCATCATGATACACATGGTGTTCTTTTTTTATATATTATAATGAAGTGCGAGCTGTGTGCTCAAGTCTTCCTGCCTGTCTGCTCTGCTCTCATGGATGTATAATAAGGCTCTGCTGCTCCGAGATGATGGTCTAGCTTCAGCAGCTACATTACCTACGGGTGCGTTCGTTAATATTAACTGTGCGTCCGGAGTCACTGTGGCACAGACTGGACCGCTGGTGAACAGCTGTTAGAACGGGTCGTTCAGGTGTTCAGAGCAGAATTCCCTGTCGGAGCGGCAGAGTGTGATGTGAACTGAAAAGTTTTTCTGTGGCAATATTATTTAAGGAATCGTTGAACTAGCTGGCTAGCATACATTGTCACTATCTGCTAACGTTAGCTTTAGCCTTATATATATATCTATATATATATATATAGATATATATATATATATATATATATATATATATATTGTACTTGAGTAAAAGTAGAAGTACTCAGGTCTTGTACTTGAGTAAAAGTAGAAGCACTCAGGTCTTGTACTAGAGTAAAAGTAGAAGCACACAGATCTTGTACTAGAGTAAAAGCAGAAGTACACAGATCTTGTACTTGAGTAAAAGTAGAAGTACTTAGGTCTTGTACTTGAGTAAAAGTAGAAGTACTCAGGTCTTGTACTTGAGTAAAAGTAGAAGCACCCAGGTCTTGTACTTGAGTAAAAGTAGAAGCACACAGATCTTGTACTAGAGTAAAAGTAGAAGTACTCAGATCTTGTACTTGAGTAAAAGTAGAAGCACTCAGGTCTTGTACTTGAGTAAAAGTAGAAGCACACAGATCTTGTAGAGTAAAATTAGAAGTACTCAGGTCTTGTACTTGAGTAAAAGTAATAGTACCAGAGTGTAGGAATACTCTGTTACAGTAAAAGTCCTGTATTCAAAATGTTCCTCAAGTAAAAGTAGAAAAGTATTATCATCAAAATATAGTTAAAGTAGTGACAGTAAAAGTAGTAATTGTGCAGATTGGTCCATTTCAGAATAATATATATGATATGTTTTATAATGATTGATCATGAAAGTGTTCTCAAAGCTGGTAAAGGTGCAGCTAGTTTGAATGACTTTGTATACTGTAGGGTAGCTTGTGGATTTACTCCAGGTGGAACTAAAGTCTGATTTAACACTTGATTATATTTCACATCATTCATCCACATTTGTAAAGTAACTAAAGGTATTAAATACATGTAGGGGAGTAGAAGTACACCATGTAACTCTGAACTGTAGTGGAGTAGAAGAACAAAGTAGCAAAACATTGAAATACTTAAATAAAGTACAAGTATCTCAAAATTGTGCCCAAGTATAGTACTTGTTGAGTTTATGAACTTAGTTACTTTACACCATGTGGCTACAAAGATAGAAAGACTAAGCCTTTCACAGAGGCACGAAAATACATTTTCAAAATGCTCAAAAGTGCTGCCAAAATTATAAACTGACTGCTACACAATTAAAATAAATGCTTTTATATATTTCTATTAGATTTGACTCTTTGGCATTTCTGTTATTATTAACACTGCCGCTTTAGTTGTTCTGACTGCTGAAATCCTCTGTTATTCCTCATTTTAAAGCCGATATTCCGTGGGGTGGGGCAGCCAGGGGCTCGGATACTTGTCACCTTTTTCATACAGATGAGTTTGCATCCCAAAGCCTCAGTCACCTTAATTCATGTAATAAAAGCATCTCAGGTCAGTAACAATCAAAGCTAAATGTGCAATACCATGTTCAGCTATGTTACTATTTATAATGTTATTGTTGTTACATCAGAAGATGTACATATTGGAATGATTTATAGTAGGCTATTTTTTACAATGTGTGTTGGAAGGATTTATTAAATTACTATGAATATTGTCATTGTTGAAGGCTTTTAGAGAAGGATGAACTATAAGCCTGAATTACATAACATTTTATACCTAAAAACATAAAAGCCACAATAAATAAATCACAATTATTCTAGTTATTTTTACCTCCCGTATTGCTTTCAACCCACCAGCTTTTATGGTGTTGTTACGTCACTAACTGTAAGCTTGTCACATTCAGTCTATGGTCACTCAGAGTAACCTACAGTTAATTTAGCTGCTGGAGAAGAAAGATCAGGGGGGGAGTGGGGAGAGAGCTGCCGTTTCATTCACACTGTTTAAAAAACGGTAACAACGGACTATTTTTCTTAGCGGATGCATGTCAATTTAAATCAATACAACTATTTTTTAAATCAATAAAAACATTTTCTAAATCCATAAAAGCATTTCAATTAATATTGGGAGTCATGTCGTTACTTTGTTGAGAATGTGGCCATTTAATAAGCGGGATAATTTGCAGCGACTTGTTTCTTATGGGGAAAATAACACCCTTCATGCAGATCAGGATCCCTCCGCTACGCTTTGGGATCCTGATCTGCCGACGAGGCTCCATTCAAATATAAATATTTGTAGTGAATTACTGAGTTTAGGCACGTTATTAATGTTTTAATGAAGTTGAATACAGTATATGCATATGTGTCAGTGATTTCATGTCAATTCGGCGAACATAAACATAAATGATCGTGGTGAAGATGATGATTAAATTAGCTGCATTTCCTCCAGTTCGTTTTTTTCGACTAAACAACATTATTTAGTTAAATAACAACATGGTGATGTTTTGTAAATGATTACATGTCTCTTATTTAGCACAGAGTATGATATCCGTGAAATATGGATCTTAATAAAGTTCCGCTGTACATCCAGCGTACTGTATCTGACTTTATTTCACATGAGCTCCAGTGTGGAACCCCACTGCACCCCCTGGTGGATCAATGATCCATTGCAGCTGGCTTCATTATAATTACATTTATCTATCACGAGGGCGGTCTCAAGTCAAGCTGGAGGTTTTCCCTTGAGCGGGGGCAGATCACGTACCAATCAAGGCCCTCGCGTTTCAAACTGTCTGAAATGAATCTCTACATCTGTAGGCTATAACATAAAATAGTAAATTATCAACCCTACCTATAACTAGATGCTATCATTAATTAGCTTGGTAAACCCCCTATTTAACACGTTATTGTATAACACATATTTATAGTTTACATAGTAACGCAATTTGGACAGGCTATTTAAACGGATAAATAATGTGTCTCGATGACGTCCTATACAAACTACCTGGAGATTCAATCGAGCCCGATCGTCGTTTTCCAATGATTAAATGTAATAGTTTGCCTGTCTGGCCATTGTAATCGGGCTCTTTGAAGATCCAAAAATCTCCAGTTTTCTCAATTTTCTGATCGGATTGGTAAAAGCTTCAGAATTTGTATTAACCGCCGTTCAACTGACAGCTTTGTATTCCCCCAAAAGTGGGCGGAACCGTAATTTTCGCCCGGAGGTGACGTGTTACTCTCATCTATTGGCAACCATAGGGTCCTTCTCACTTCTCTTATTTTTCATTTCTATAAAGTAACGTTTACACTGTACTTTATTACTTTTTAATGTACAAATACTTTGTTACTGTACTATCGTTGTACTATCAATAACAATTAAAACTGCGGTCGCACTTGTGCGCGCAGTGATGAGCGGGCCCTCGCGTCCGTGCGCCTGTCGGGGAGGGCAGCCGGTCGTCCCAGCGTCAAGCAGACGCGGAAATTAGCCGTTTGTCATTTCTCTAATTTTCGCGTCCCAGGTCCTCCGGCAGCGACCCGGAAACAGATGTTGGCGCGCCGTCTCGAAGGAAAACAAATTTCTCTAAAGGCTCGTCGAGGATCGATTTTCGAGGAGGCTGTCTGGAGGTGCCGTAACCGAGGATACACTGATTTAGAGGAGAGAGGAGTCTCTCTGGAGGAGCTATAACCGAGGGTACACTGAAGTATTCTCCGGAGACGATTTCAGCCAACAATGATGTTTAAAAGAGGCGTGACGCATGGCTGGATGTCAACGAAGCACAGCTCTGCAAACTGTTCCCGTTGTGATTATAAGTTATTCAAGATGATCAAATGTGCTTCAGTTCAAGCGATCAACTATTCCTTCGCAATGTAGCATCACATTGGATATGCGCTTAAGTTGCCATAGACTTGAATTCTTCAGATCATTTCCCTATGACGAATTAGCACAAATGTGCTTAAAATGCATGAAAAACGCCCATTTTTCAAAATGAGCAGCTTTCTGGGGGGCGGGGCTAATGAAATGCAATTTGAAATATGTGTGCAATAATAATAGCAATGTGTATACAGCTTTTCGTGAATATCGGAAAAACTATATGCGAGCAGTTTGGAGCAATTTGCGACATGTAAATCATCAAAGATGGTGTATTCGCTGTTAGCTTACGACCTCCACGAGTGATTTTTCCAAAATGTGCTCCGCAATTAAGTATCATATTGGATAGGGGCTGAACTTGTCCTGGATTGGAATTTTTCCGATCATTCCCCTAGGAGGAGTTCGCAAGAATGTGCTTAAAATGGCTGAAAAACGCACATATTTCAAAATGGCCGACTTCCTGGGGGGCGGGGCTAATGGAAGGCAATTTGAAATATGTGTGCAATCATAATAGTAATGTAGATATAGCGTTTCGTGAATATTGGAACAACTATATTTGAGTAATTTGGAGTAGTTTGTAGTCATTTGCGACATGTAAATCGTGAAAGATTGTGTATTCTCTGTTAGCTTACGACCTCCACGATTGAGCTATCAAAAATGTTCTTCTCAATTTAGCATTATATTGGATAGGGGCTGAACTTATCCCGGACTGGAATCTTTCCGATCATTCCCCTAGGAGCAGTTTGTAAGAATGTGCTTAAAATGGCTGAAAAACGCAAATATTTCAAAATGGCCGACTTTTTGGGGGCGGGGCTAATGGAATCTATTTACAAATATATCCGCAATTCCATGAGGAATGTCTGTGCCAAATATCGTGAAGTTCTAAGAAATTATATGTGACTACCACACAATAGGGTGCGCTAGTGAGCAGCTGTTTTGAAAGATTACGTTTTTTTTTTACATTCTCGAAAAGGTCGTGGGCTCTGACGTGTGTCCCAAGTTTTGCGTCCGAAGCTCATTTTATGCTATCACAATTTTAAAAAATGCATAGGCCACGCCCACATTCTGTTTTTTTTTTAGACACTTTAAATCTGAGTTTGTAGTCACCCTGAGAGTATGGCTAAAAAAAATAAAAATAATTAGTCCATCCGCTCTTGAGTTATAAATTGGTGGTGTTTTTGGCGCCCCCTATTTTCCAAAATGAAAATGCTTTGGTGTGCCTATTTCCCAAGACAGTTTGAACCTATCTACCGAAATCTGTGTTGTTTGGATACATTGTTGATGAGTTATGAGCATTTCTTTCTAAGCCCCGCCTTTTTGCGAGTGCGTTTTGATTGACGGCGGCAATATTTATCGTTCTAACATGCTCATGTTCTACGGTAATGTGTTTGACCCTCCACCGATGTGGGATATGAAGTTTGGTGTTGAAAAACAGAAAATTGAAATTGAAGTGAATATTTAACTGTTTTGAACATTGTGCTAATTTCGAAGAAAATAAATATAGGCGGAGCTTAGAGTTCTAAGAGGATTATTTGTAGAGCAGGTCCACCCGGATATGTGTGATAAATTTCAGGTCATTCGGAGTTACGGTGCGACTTTGTAAATTTATTCCGAAATGGGATTTGGATAGGTGGCGCTATTGAGCACAATGGAATATTTTAACCAATTGACTCCATAATGTTGCAATTTTTACCGGTCCTGGCGTCCGTGCAAAATTATACAACTTTGTCAGCATCCTAAAGGACTCAAAAACAGGAAATATGGTGACTAAAAATAATAATAATCATAATAATAATAATAATAATTCCACCAATAACAATAGTTTTCCTCGCACTTCGTGCTAGGACGCCGTTGGGTCCTAGCACATCGTGCTCGGGCCCTAATTAAAACTGCGGTCGCACTTGTGCGCGCAGTGATGAGCGGGCCCTCGCGTCCGTGCGCCTGTCGGGGAGGGCGGCCGGTCGTCCCGGCGTCAAGCAGACGCGCGCGAGTCCTCGGAAATGAGCCGTTTGTAATTTCTCTAATTTCGCGTCCCAGACTCCCAGGTCCTCCGGCAGCAACCCGGAAATAGATTTCGGCGCGCGGTCTGGAAGGAAAACTAATTTGTCTAAAGGCTCGTCGAGGATCGATTATTGAGGAGGCTGTCTGGAGGAGCCGTGACCGAGGATACACTGATTTAGCGGAGAGAAGAGTGTCTCTGGAGGAGCTATAACCGAGGGTACACTGAAGTATTCTCCGGAGACGATTTCAGCCAACAGTGATGTTTAAAAGAGGCGTGACGCATGGCTGGATGTCAACGAAGCACAGCTCTGCAAACTGTTCCCGTTGTGATTATAAGTTATTCAAGATGATCAAATGTGCATCAGACTTTCTGCCCTTTACCGTTTGTTTGTTTACTCACTAATCACATCTCCCCTGGATGTTAGGTTATGCTTTTGTTGTGAGGCGATGTTTACAGTGAGAACAGCTGCTGAGGTCAGTGCAGAAAGCCGAACAGTGTGTATAATATATATCGCTCAATAATATATGTAACAGGCCTACATTTCACACTTTATTTGTAGGCTTCAGGAGATATCTAACAATAAACAGTAGATATTTTTCATGAAACCATATAGTGCTTCACATAATAAAATATACAAGGGCTGTAGCCTGATATTTAGTTATGCTTTAGGAGCTGTTTGTGTTTGTTGTACAATGTGTAGGTGTGGTTGTGTGTGTGTGTGTGTGTGTGTGTGTGTGTGTGTGTGTGTGTGTGTGTGTGTGTGTGTGTGTGTGTGTGTGTGTGTGTGTGTGTTTGTGTGTGAGAGAGTTGAAGGTGCAGGCAGACAGGCAGGTCTCAGTAGCTTAAAGGGGACCTATCATGCTATATTTGAATAATATATTGTAGGGCCATACCTATATAAGGTATATTTATAAGTTTTTTTTTTCAAAATACCAAACATCATGCACTTTAGCCATGCCTCATTTTGCCTGACTCCAGCTCTGTCTTTGCATGAGCTGGAGCTGACACCCCCCCCCCCCCCCCCCCCCTGCAAAGGAGGGGGCGAGGCACAAGCGTCATGTTACTATACTGTTGCCATGCTGTTGCGCTGCTGTTGCCATGCCACTGCAACCTCTCATTCCCCTGATAGGTGGAGAGTTGACCATACAGGTGGAGTGCACCTCTGTGACATCATAGAGGTGCAAATCAGAATCCGCATGTATCAAATACGTTGCAACCCTGTTTTTAGGTCCCCTTTAAGGTAGTATGTGACATATAAATGGTCAAAAATGGTACATTCTCCATTAGCTTACGAGCTCCATGTCCAAGTGATCGACTATTCCTTCGCAATGTTGCATCACATTGGATATTCGCTTAAATTACCCTAGATTGGAATTTTTCCGATCATTTCCCTATGACGAATTAGCACAAATGTGCTTAAAATGCATGAAAAACGCCCATTTTTCAAAATGGCCAGCTTTCTGGGGGGCGGGGCTAATGAAAAGCAATTTGAAATATGTGTTTTACGTGTTATGTTAGTTAAGGTTGGGGGACAGACACAGTAGCAAAGAATGACAGTAGTTGTGTTTCTAATGTCTTATGTGAGTTGGTCTCGTGGGGCGAGACGAAAAGGGGGAATTGAAGTATTATTTGAATTATTTGAAGTATTAAACAGTGGCGGCCGGCCCATAGGGGCGCTAGGGGCGCCGCCCCACCTCTTCCCACATCCCCCAAAAAATATTTCAAAACAAAATATTTCAAAAATATATATATATTTTATATTTTTAATTTTTAATGAACAAGGTAAATATCATAAAATTGGTATCAGTAAAATGTATAATCTACAATAAAATCTTGTTTAAAATTGTGTTACGATGTCTAAAGTTACTGATAAGTCACATCTGTCTGGCCTTGCCCTTGGCATTAGTTTATCATTACGGGGCGCTGCCCCCGAGCCAAACAGCAGCAACCAGCACGTGGCAAAAGTCTCAATAGTAAACTGTGCCGCCGAAACATAATTTCAGCCAATCAGCGCCGTCAAATATTTTGGTCACGAGGGCGCTCACTCGGCGCCCACGTTGCTTACGTGCGTTGAAGTGAGTTGTTTTTTAGACTCGTGAGGAACTGGGGTCGTATCTATAGTAACGCAGTTTAGGGGGAGCCTTGACGTCATCTTCAATGAGCTCTCCAGAAAAACAACACAGCTGTTAGCTCTTAGCACTCAGAGCTCACAGCTCTTCATATCTGTTCAGAAACTAGACAAAAGTTAAACAAGTACAAACCACATACTGTCTTTGTCATGGCGAATACAGTCGCTGGTTTATTTATGTCTGTATAGGCCATTGTTGTGAGTGTGGACGGTCGGAGCATTTACAACGTTTGCTTAGCCAAATCTCCATTAGAAAACACGCATTTTAAAAGGTTTTTCGCCTGCCGTCTGTCTGCAGACTTGTCAAAGCCTTAATTCATGGTTTTTACTATCCGGTATCAGTATGTTGTTACTTTGGCATCATTTTGAAACATGTATTACAATTAAATCACGGTCAAATATGTTCATCTTGTTGTAGTTGTAGCCCCCTTGACAGCGATTCTCTCTCTAGTTTAGACTGCGGTAAAGCCAGCCCTCACGTGATATTGCGGTGCGCGAATATCCTATGCATTACGGTAGAGTAAAAAAAAATCCTCCCTCTGTGTTTAGATGAGAATAAAACGAAAACTGTCCCGTATCAAAGACTCATTTTACTTCAGGGTGATAGCAGGACATCCCATCTAGTCACTCAGAAAAAATCAGGACATTCTGATGTAGAGTTTCAAAATAAAAATAAGAGACCTTTGAAATCTTTATTGTCTGAGTTATCATCCATGTTTTTAGATGAGAATAAAACAAAAACTGTCCAGTATCATAGATCCATCTGACTCCAGGGTGATAATAAAAGACCTTTGGGGACAGGGATGATAGCTCATATATGAGACTTCAAAGGTCTTTTATTTTGAAACTGTACATCAGAATGTCCTGACTTTTTCTGAGTGACAACATGGGGTGTCCTGCTATCACCCTGTAGTGAGATGGATCTATGATACTGGACAGTCTTTGTTTTATTCTCATCCAAAAACAGGGATGATAGCTCATATGAGACTTCAAATGTCTTTTATTTTGAAAATCTACATCAGAATGTCCTGATTCTTTCTGAGTGACTACATGGGGTGTCCTCCTATCACCCTGGAGTCAGATGGATCTATGATACTGGACAGTTTTTGTTTTATTCTCATCTAAAAACAGGGATGATAGCTCATATATGAGACTTCAAAGGTCTTTTATTTTGAAACTGTACATCAGAATGTCCCGATCTTTTCTGAGAGACTACATGGGGTGTCCTGCTATCTCCCTGGAGTGAGATGGATCTATCATACTGGACATTTTTTCTTTTATTCTCATCTAAAAACAGGGATGATAGCTCATATATGAGACTTCAAAGGTCTTTTATTTTGAAACTGCACATCAGAATGTCCTGATTCTTTCTGAGTGACTACATGGGGTGTCCTGCTATCACCCTGGAGTGAGATGGATCTATGATACTGGACAGTTTGGGTTTTATTCTCATCTAAAAACAGGGATGATTGCTCATACAACAGAGATTTCAAAGGTCTTTTATTTTGAAACTCTACATCAGAATGTCCTGATTTTTTCTCAGTGACTAGATGGGATGTCCTGATCACCCTGAAGTGAAATGAGTCTTTGATACTGGACATTTTTTGTTTTATTCTCATCTAAACACAGAGGGATGATTTTTTTTTGACTCTACCGTAATGTATAGGATATTCGCGCACCGCAATATCACGTGAGGGCTGGCTTGACTAGGTTTTCCCGAGTGGAGGCTGGCTTGACCGCAGTTAGTTTAGCATACTCAGCCCGACTCAGCCTGGTTGTTCCAGGCCCTAGAACCACTATTTTATGGGGCCATTACATCACCAGAAGTCCCAATTTAAGGGGTCATTTCTCCCCCCAAATATTTTTTAATCACTATATTAACAGCCCCACCAAAGATATTTTCCACCAGCCGCCACTGGAATTAAAGTAACGTGTTATGGCAGGAAAGTTCAATCTGGTATATTCATTTTAATGTCACCTTATATATATTCATGTGTGTTAAATTTGAAGGGACAAAGTATGTTTTTCCTCCCCAATATATTGAGGTGAAGTCTTTGTGTTTAGAGAGGGATGTGAGCAGGGGACATCCTTATTTGGGGATAGCTCCAAAACTCTGGAATGTTTCCCTCATAAAAGAAGAGGGTGCGTTACACATGCTTAGGGCAAATGTGTGTGTTTTTTCATTGCAGTAAATATATGTGCTGCGTGATTACTGTTCAACTATACCTCTGTTTTTATTCTTTCATGTGTGGGTACTAAATGGCTACAAACATTGTGGAGAAATTAGCTTAAACATGTTTTATTACTCTATATGAAATAGAAGCAGCTTTTATGACAGGGACGAGAGAGCTGGGGGAGGGGACATTCTTCTTAAGATTTTCAGCATGTCAATTATCAGGGAAATCTACTTGTTTTAAATAGATGTATGTGGTTAATTACTTTGTATTAATAATAACAGTATGTGTAAAGGAAGCTGGAAATATGCAATGTGAAACCTTTTATTTGAAGTAAAGATGTGAACAATAGCTCAAATGGCTGGAAAGGCTGTAGGACAAATGAGTGTGTTCTCTATATTGGGCCTGTGTGAAGTTTGACTATTTGAAAAGCATCTCTAATACTGCTTAAGAGCATAGGTAATGTGTTCCTCGTTATTATTGATATGAAAGTAATTTACATGTATTAGGTTTATTTAGCCAACTATAACAACTATATCTTAAAACATACTTTTAACTTGTGTGTGGTAACCTGAGGGGGGGGGGGGGGGCGGAAGATGGAAACAGGGACAAAGAGCCATAAAGGGGATGTGTGTGTGCTGGCTGCAAGATGTGAAATAAGATAAGGAAACTTGTTGTTTAGAGCAGGTTCGTGAAGTATTTGTATGTTTTTGCCATTAAAGCAGATTATTGTTTAACCATTATCCTGGTTGCTTTGAATTTTTCCTTCTTTTGAGAACCCGCTCATATAGGAACGGCACGGAGCAGAGATTCTGCACCAACAAATGGTGACCCCGACGTGATGACGTCATGACGTGCCGACGTGGTGACGTCATGAGTAGGGTTTTTGAGGGGAAAATCAGCAGCCAGCGGACGAATGGTCCGGAGAAGAGGCCTAGAATAATCTCTGACAACTAAAACGAGGATCCTACAATTGAAAGGTGAGCAGACGAGCCTGTTTCTATCGAAGGTCTGTAATTGGCTAAATTACATTTTAGAGTTGTCAGAGACATATTCCGATGTCATAGTTGTTGCGGTGGAATATACAAATACATATTTTAGATAGTTAGGAAAGTTATATAACATAAAAGTGAATCAACGAGGTATGTAAGACGAAGGTGAAAGGCCCCGTACTTTTTGCAAAAAGGAGACGGCTGAAGACTCGTTGGGGGATATTCAGTGGCTGTTTTCAGACGCCATCCGGAACAAATCTGAATAACTATTCTTAGGTTCATAGGAATCGAAGTTGAGTTATAAGTAAATCCAAAGGAGAGTAACGCAACCTTCAAAAAGCAATTTTGAAGTGGCCGGACCTCATTAATCCTTTGTTCTGTGGGGTTGAATCTATAAAGCCAAATGTCACGATAAAGAGTTCTGTAAGCCTGGGTTACGACTCCATGTCAGCATCACATCGTTGAAAGACGGTGTTGAAGCGCGCTGAGAGGCTCGCTAAACTTGTTGGAATAAACATCGGACAATAAAAGCTGAATAGACTGTACGGGGAATTTTTTCTGTCAATATTTACTGGTAACAAAGACAGTAAGTCAGATGAATAGATACGAAGTCATAATGAAGGGAGAATTATAACGAGAGGAGCGTGAGTTAAGAGCTTACGAGAACAGTGGGTTCAAGCAGAAAAATTGAATAAAAGGATAGCAGATGTGTTAATTGTTGAAGGAAGCCCCCCTTCTCCTAAAAAGGCTGAGAGCTGCAGCGGGGGAGAGAGGGGGGTGTCACTATTTGTCTGTGAGACCCCCCCCCCCCCCCCTTTTTTCCTCTCGAGAGCAGCAGCAGCAGCCCGGAGTGTGTCTGCTTGCTTTCTTCTCTAATGCTGAAGTTGGAAGGAAATACATTGAAAATTAACAGATCAATGTGTGATTTGATGTAGTAGATATATTGAAATAAATAAGAAACAATGATTTGCTGCTATTTAAACATAGTCTTTGAGAACTGATTGATACCGTTGCATTACATTGTGAATTTCATGGTATTTGTCATTAACTAAGGATTGTACTTAATTATACTTTAAGGAACAATTATATTACATACAGTAACCTTAGGGGAAAGTAAAAAGAGATTTACTGAGTATATGAAGTACATTAAGGGTAAGGTTTTATTCAAATTAAATATGATAGGTGGATTTTTCCATCTAGAATACGACATGGAAAGAGGAGAATTTGTTGGACATGAAATAACGAACTCATTGGAAGAAATATATATTGTAAGGTTATTTAGGAGTTGTTATCATATACAGTTACTCTCAGTTGATGGTTGTTTAAAGTAGATAGGAAACTGAAAACGTAAACGATTCACCACAATGGTGTTTTTAAGTTTATGAAGAAGGAGTAGAAAGTAAAAAGAAGGTTTTTGTAGGTTTGTCAGTCAGAGGGAATCTGTTAATGTTTAAGCATGACAGAGGTGCTGCACGATGCTAAAAGCCATCTCACACAGTTGGAGAACAAAAGAGGTTTTGATGAAAGAAGCTTGGCCGCAGCTGCAGGGCGCAGAGAGGAAGAGAGAGAGAAAAGTCAGATGGTTTGAAGAAGTATAGAGAGAGTACAGGTTATATAGAGTTACTACTATTCTGGAAAATGTCATATTGTTTTATGAGTAACATAAAATACGAATATATTTACTAGATATAAGAACAACAGGCTTATCTAGGTTAACAGAACATTGCTATTAACCAGTTTCAGCTGCAACTATCCTATCTTTGTTCTAAAGAGAACATACGTTGCATTTACAATTAATATTAAGAAAAGTTCACAATTGATACCATTAAAGACCGTTTGGGATTAATAGGAGGAGTTTGTCATAAACATTCGTGCTTAGATGGAATAAAAGTGTTGAGATGTTCTCAAAAATGGGAGTTTTCACAATGCTTTTTTGTTTTTATTGAAACAATTAAGTAATAAGGACAGAAAAATGTTCTGTGATGATTTATTTAGGTTTCAGCTTTAGTAATAATGAAGAATACATTTATAATAATTCCTTTAAGTGTTCCAAAAATAAATTCATTAACTGTAATCAGATTACTTGTTTTAAATATATAGCGCTGAATACAGTTAGTTTTGTATTCTGTTACAAATCTAACCATGCTTGTAACACACAACTTAGATAAACAATTTGAAAAAGAATAAAATAAGCAAGTAGATAAAAGATGAATCTATAGTGTTTAAGAAAGGTGTCTTTGTTTTGCCTATTAACTGAACTAATTAAGAATAGGAAGACTGTTACCATTAATGGGTTTAACATTCACATGTTTCAGCATTCCTGACCATATAGACACTCAGCTGTTTTGTTTTGTCACCCGCTGGAGGAGAGATTTACATTGAGTTTTTCTCAGTAGCTGATTTGCTGTGATTACAGCAGCATTGGATAGTTGTGCGCCACCTTTGGGTTGTACTCTGAATCAGTGTGTTGGTGAAATGTTGCTCATTGCAAACAGAAGAACTGTTCAAAGAACGCATCTCTGAGGAGGTATTGACAGTTTGCTTGTGCCTCGTTGTCAAGGCAACAGTGGTGTGAAGAGGTACTGCAGTTTTTGGGGATTTCTGCTGTACAGAGGACAACGTGTGTCTGCTGATTGTATCACATTGATCCAGAGGTCCCTTCCCCCTCAGGACATCCCAATGCCAGAGAGAGTTTCCTTGGAGCCCACTGACCAGGGCCGGTTCTAGCTTTTTGGGGGCCCTGCCACTGACTACAGCTGAAGATGACAATGAATCATTGACTGTTCTCAATGTGACAAGATCCTGAGACAGGCTGGTCTCAGTCTGTTCAGACTCTGAAGAAATCATGCAATGATTTTACAGCATAACTGTGCAAGAGTTTATCAGAAGGTGGTGTAGAACGATATGCTTAAGCGTTTAGGAAAGGAGGCTGATTGTTTAATGATGGTCTGGAATACTGAAAAGATTAAAGTTTAATATCCTTGTTTGGCAAACAAGACATCTGATTATTTTGTCACACATGATAATCTTGACATAGTGACTAGCTATGGGTAAACGTGTGGAAGTTATACCATTATTATCATGAACTAAAAATAAATAGGGAAATGGTATCTGGTTAAAGATGAATGCATTTCATATCCTAGAGAGGATTAGTTATATTGTGAATACTTCACAAGGTATTTACTAATGTATTTTGAAAAACACATAACAAGAACACAGGTCCAGTTTTGTTTTGTTTCTAGATTAAATTGTCCATTAAAAAACTGTTCAGCTTAGGTCTAGCTTTAGACTTTGATAGTAAAAGAGTATTTAGGCTTATTTTTGTATATCTGACATTTTCTTTTAATATGTTGGCTATTCACTAGATAGAAAGATGGCATTACTCTCCATTTGTTAAGAACATTTCTGAAGATTAAATATTTGTTTCATTTCTAATATTCCTATTTAGGATGTAATTTTAGAGTAATAAGACTGATGCTGAAATTGGAAAATATGTTAGTGGTTTGCATGATGTAAACAAAAAAAGGTGTTGTTTTTTCAACCTCCAGTTAGATCTGAAACAGTAATAATGATTGATTGGCCAAAGCTTAGTTTAACATCCTGATGTAACATTATGAGGTATGTTCACTTCTAAGGGTAAACAAATTGATAAAATGGATTATTATTATTATTGATTAATTTGGAAAATTCATTCAAAAGGCCGTTTTCTGCAGGTTCACTAAAGAATGCCTTGCATGAACATTTGTCAGGTATTGTGTTTCCTAGGGGCTCTATATTAATAAAGTGTATTGATAATTTGTTTGTTAAACATCTGACGAAAATGGTGCTGCGAACACGAGAAAAACTTTGTTGCATTGGTTGACATCAACACAATGATGTCACTAGTACAACTCCAGCTAGTAGAATATTAAAGTCTCTGCAGAGCACGACACATGGCCAAAAAGACTGAGACCAAATTACCTTTGACCATGACTGACAGTGTGACTTGAGAAAAGCACTATCAATGACTGACTCCGGGGCTGACAGAACTTGACTTTAAAACCTGACAGTGTGAGTAGTATTATTCATCCCACTTCCATCACATTAGTATGCATAGAAAGTGACAGGTGCTGTGACAGGTCACAACTCTCCCTACTTATGCTAATGAGCTAAGTCCCGCCTCCCCTTTGTTCGAGGTGTGAGATCTCAAGTAGGTGTGGTATCCCAAGTAGGTGTGAGATCCGTCGATAGGAGGGGGGTGATGTGTATTCACAGGTGTGAAAAGCCCCCACTGTTGCGCCTTATGGTGTATAATAAAAAATGTTTCAATCACATTAGTATGCATAAAAAGTGACAGGTGGGCCCGCCCCCAAGTCTAATAAAACAAAATGCCGCTTCCATCACATTAGTATGCATAAAAGTGAAAGAAGGGTCCGCCCCAATTATGTGATGTCAGAAGACCGAGGGGGTGGAGTGAGATAAAAAAAAAGAACCCCGTGCAGATAAAAAGCCAGTCATTTCCAATCATCAAGTCATCTTTCCAAAAAGAAAAAATGGCCAAGAGACGCCTCGATATGGGTTTAATCAGCGAGACGCCTGTGACAACTTACCGCCATCCGTCCGGAGCGCCAATCAAGAAACGGATGCAGTATCTGTGCCGGGTTCAAACTCAAGATCTTGAAGAGAAATTGCTTCTGGAAAATGAACATGTTTGGGGGTACGTATTCAACTATATGGCGAATGAACTGCATTTCTACAATCTGAAGAATGGAGAAACGTATGGACCCCACAGTGTTAAAGCAACGTTGACCTCAACAGATTGGGCTGTGTTAACTCTGGTGTCTTCCAGAGATCTACACGCAACCATTGTATCAGAAGAAGTAGTGCATCAAGAAAATACTGTGGAACCAGCGGTGTACAAGATATGTGCAACAAAAAGCAAAGAAACGCAAACAAAAAGCGAGATCAAAGAAGAGTTTTCACCGTTACCCCTCAATGTGGAGGAAGAAGAAGGAAATATCCCCCCGCTGCCAGAAGTGAAAAGAGTCCTGACAAGCACCATCTGGGAAACTAAAAGCGGACCATCTGGGCGATGGTATTACCGCGCAAGCCATTTGCTGACGCAGGGAGGAGAGGTTCCCTCTAAAACACAGTGTCTGTAAAAGTGGGGGGAGACTGTCTCCCCCCTTCCTGCCATCTCTCTCTGTTTCTGCTGATGTGTAAAATATACAAAATAACGTTTTATATACTTACTCTCTTGTTAAAAGGTGATGAAGTTTGTAGCGTAAGCCAGCCATCAGTGTTCTAGTTTTAAGGATCAAAGGATCCAATGTATTTTTAAATGGAGCAGAAATAGAACTAGTCTCCCAGTGCAAGTATCTTGAACAGGAAGTGTCATATTGGACTCGCACTTGACTTTTTAAGAAACATATTATTATACAACAAATTAGACCTTTTTTTTAACTGTCAATGCTGCAAAGTCATGCCTCCACTGTATGATTCTATCCCACATTGAATACTGTTTTAAAAACTGGTCGTTTGCTTGTGCCACACACCTGAAACCCATAGAACAGCTGTTCAAGAGAGCTATCCAGGTGTTTGACAGAAAGCCACAGTCATACCACCACTGTACCATCCTTGAAAATCACAATTCTTGAGTTTTTGACAATTGTATGTCTTTTAAAAGTATGTGTTTTAAAAAAAATAATATTTACATGGGCTGGCCCCCCTCCCCTTGGGGCAATTCATCCACAGAAAACACACTGGACGCAGCACTAGGTCAGAAACCAGAGGAGACTGTGAAGTCCACCACAGACGGACCACCTTTGGACAAAATGTCCATCCATCCATCTCCATCCATCTTCTCCCGCTTATCCGTGGTCGGGTCGCGGAGGTAGCAGTTCCAGCAGAGAGCCCCAAACTTTATTTTCCCTGGCCACATCAACCAGCTCTGACTGGGGTATCCCAAGGCGCTCCCAGGCCAGAGAAGAGATATAATCCCTCCATCTGGTTCTTGGTCTACCCCTTGGTCTCTTCCCAGCTGGACGTGCCTGGAACACCTCCCTAGGGAGGCGCCCAGGTGGCATCCTAACTAGGTGCCCGAACCACCTCAACTGGCTCCTTTCGACGCGAAAGAGGAGCGGTTCAACTCCGAGTCCCTCCCGGAGACCGAACTTCTCACCTTATCCCTAAGGGAGACACCAGCCACCCTGCGGAGAAAACCCATCTCGGCCGCTTGTACCCGCGATCTCGTTCTTTCGGTCATGACCCATCCTTCATGACCATAGGTGAGGGTAGGAACGAAAATGGCCCGGTAGACAGAGAGCTTTGCCTTCTGGCTCAGCTCCCTTTTCGTCACAACGGTGCGGTAAAGAGACTGCAGTACCGCTCCCGCTGCTCCGATTCTCCGACCCATCTCACGCTCCATTGTTCCGTCACTCGAGAACAAGACCCCGAGATACTTGAACTCCTTCACTTGGGGTAAGGACTCATTCCCTACTTGGAGTGGACAGTCCATCGGTTTCCTGCTGAGAACCATGGCCTCAGATTTGGAGGTGCTGATCCTCATCCCAGCCGCTTCACACTCGGTTGCGAACCGATCCAGTGAGTGCTGAAGGTCGCAGACCGATGAAGCCATCAGAACCACATCATCTGCAAAAAGCAGTGGTGCAATCCTTAGTCCACCGAACTGCAGACCCCCTCCCCCACGACTACGCCTCGAAATCCGATCCATGTATATTACAAACAGGATTGGTGACAAAGCGCAGCACTGGCGGAGGCCAACCCTCACCTGAAATGGGTCCGACTTACTGCCGAGGACCCGGACACAGCTCTCGCTTTGGGAGTACAGAGATTGGATGGCCCTGAGTAGAGACCCCCTCACCCCGTACTCCCGCAGCACCTCCCACAGTGACTCCCTGGGAACACGGTCATACGACTTCTCCAAGTCTACAAAACACATGTAGACTGGATGAGCGTACTCCCAGGCCCCCTCCAGGATCCTTGCGAGAGTAAAAAGCTGATCCGTCGTTCCACGACCAGGACGGAATCTGCATTATTCCTCCTCAATCTGAGGTTCGACAATCAGCCTGACCCTCCTTTCGAGTACCTTAGAGTAAACTTTCCCGGGGAGGCTGAGTAGTATGATGCCTCTGTAATTGGCACACACCCTCTGATCCCCCTTTTTGAAAAGGGGAACCACCACCCCGGTCTGCCACTCCTTCGGTACTGTTTCCGACTTCCACGCAACGTTGATGAGACGTGTCAACCATGACAGTCCCTCAACACCCAGAGCCTTCAGCATTTCTGGGCGGATCTCATCCACCCCCGGGGCTTTGCCACTGTGAAGTTGTTTGACGACCTCAGTGACCTCCCCCCCGGGAGATTGGTGTCGATCCCCCGTCATACTCCAGCTCTGCCTCTAACATAGAGGGCGGAGTTGTCGGGTTCAGGAGTTCCTCAAAGTGCTCCTTCCACCGCCCTAACACTCCATCAGTTGAGGTCAACAACGTCCCATCCTTACTGTACACAGCTTGGATGGTTCCCTGCTTCCCCCTCCTGAGGTGTCGGACAGTTTTCCAGAACAACTTTGGTGCCGCCTGAAAGTCTTTTTCCATGTCTTCTCCGAACTTCTCCCACACCCGCTGCTTTGCCTCGGCCACGGCTGAGGCTGCTGCCCTTCGGGCCTGTCGGTACCTTGCAGCTGCCTCGGGAGTCCCCCGGGATAACAAATCCCTTAAGGCCTCCTTCTTCAGTCGGACGGCTTCCCTGACCACCGGTGTCCACCAGGAGGTTCGAGGGTTACCGCCCCTTGAGGCACCTAGGACCTTGAGACCACAGCTCCCCGCCGCGGCTTCGGCAATAGAGGCTTTGAACACCGACCACTCTGGTTCAATGTCCCCAACCTCCACAGGAATGCCCGAAAAGCTCCGCCGGAGGTGTGAGTTGAAGGCCTCCTGAACTTGGGCCTCCTCCAGATATTCCCAGTTCACCCGAACTACACGTTTGGGCTTACCAGGTCTATCCAGAGGCTTCCCCCGCCACTCGACCCAACTCACCACCAAATGGTGATCAGTTGACAACTCCACCCCTCTCTTTACCCGAGTGTCCAAAACATACGGCCTCAGGTCCGATGATACGATAACAAAATCGATCATGGACCTTCTGCCTAGGGTGCTCTGGTACCACGTACACTTATGAGCATCCTTATGTTCGAACATGGTGTTTGTTATGGCCAATCCATGACTAGCACAGAAGTCCAGTAACAAACCACCACTCCGGTTCAGATCAGGGGGGCCGTTCCTCCCAATCACTCCCCTCCAAGTGTCTCCATCATTGCCCACATGTGCGTTGAAGTCTCCCAGCAAGATTAAAGAGTCCCCTTCAGGAGCCCCATACAGGACTCTTTCCAGGGTCTACAAGAAGGCCGTATACTCTGAACTGCTGTTGGGTGCATGAGCACACACAACGGTCAGAGTTTTCCCCCCCATAACCCGCAGGCGTAGGGAGGCAACCCTCTCGTCCACTGGGGTAGACTCCAACAACGAAGCACCCAACCGGGGACTTGTGAGTATCCCCACACCCGCCCGGCGCCTCACACCTTGAGCAACTCCGGAGAAGAATAGAGTCCAACCCCTATCCAGAAGTAAGGTTCCAGAGCCGACGCTGTGCCTAGAGGTGAGCCCAACCAGATCCAACTGGTAACGCTCCACCTCCCGCACAAGCTCCGACTCCTTCCCCCCCAGAGAGGTGACGTTCCACGTCCCCAAAGCCAGCTTCTGTCGCCCGGGTCTGGTCCGTCGAGACCCTCTGCCTTCACTGCCACCCTTCTGGCAGCGCACCCGACCCCATCGCTGTTTCCCGTAGGTGGTGGGCCCGCGGGACGGAGAAGCGGAGGTGTTGCCCACGTCGCCTTTTCGGGCTGTGCCCGGCCGGGGTCCGTGGCAAGCCCGGCCACCAGACGCTCGCCGACGAGTCCTCCTTCTGGGCCTGGCTCCAGAAGGGGAACCCGGGCTTCCTCCGGGTGTTGTCTTTCATGAGGTCTTGTGAACCAATCTTAGTCTGGCCCCTTGCCTGAGACCAATTTGCCATGGGAGACCCTACCAGGAACACAAGGTTCCAGACAACACAGCCCCCAGGTTCATCAGGGCACACAAACCTCTCTACCACGGTAAGGTGCTGGTTCTTCAGAGAGGTCCACCTTTGGACAAAATGTCCTCTCCATTAAAGGCAGCTCATTGTGGAATAGCCCCCACCCCCAAACTGAGATACGGGATTGTCCCACTCTCAATAGTTTTAAAGGTCATACATTGTACATTGTACTGCCATGTGGTAAATGCTTGTATGCTGCTCATGCTCTTTCTGCATATCATGTATTTATTTTTGCTGTATATATATACTGTATATATATAAATGTCATGTTCTTATATGCTGTATGTGACGGGACTATAGATGGAAATTAGCTCAAAGCTAAAATCCGGCTCATTTACACTTGTAAGCATTATTTTTGTTTTAAAGTGTTCATCAATGTGCACTACGGTAGCCCTGAAGAAAATTAAACATTAAAATATGTTATCGATGTCCCCATTCCCAGTTTGTTTTGGGAATAATTGCGATGTTTACTATGTTTTGGTAGCTCTTAACAAAACTGAATTTTTGTAAAAGACTGCGACTCTAAAAGGCAAGTTTGTGATTTTAACAATGTTTCGATGAAACAATACATTATACAATATTACGACTTTTTGCCATATTTTTAACACAATCTTTTTTTTTTTGGTTGTAGGGATTCAAGATATTTTGCATGTCATGCATAAACACGGTGTCATCTTTTCATTGAAACTGACGTGCTGCCCTTTTACAAAACAAGTTATTTTTCTGCTTCTTCATCCTCTGAATTTTCCTCCCCCGTTCCTCTTCCTTCAGCCAGCACAACAAGAATCAAGGTGGATCTGTGAAATGAAACACCTGTTCCCAAAGCGTGACTTCCCTATTGAGAGCATGCATCTAGGGCAGTAGGGTCTAAACCAATTGGCCAGATATACTAACATGCAGAACGTACGGTATGTTTGAAGACTAACCATTTATCCAGTTCAAGCTGTCTTTAAGATGTGACATTGCGCTCTGACTATTCCCCGTAAAATCGTGACAAACTATTACTTATTCTTAAATTTGACCTCTTGCTGCTTTGTTGAAAATTATAGATGAAAAATAACTTTTAAAAAAAAGACTCAAACAGCGAGGGACATTATACTTGTGAAAAAAACTCTCAACGACAATGTTCAGTAAACGATCAATCAAAATCGAGGAATCCAATGTATTTTTAAATGGAATAGAAATAGAACTAGTCTCCCAGTGCAAGTATCTTGAAAAGGGAGTGTCATATTGGACTCGCACTTGACTTTTTAAGAAACATATCCAGAAAGTATCCAATACCATTAAATTCAACTTGCAACATTTTAAACAAATTAGACCTTTTTCTTCACTGTCAATGCTGCAAACTCATACCTCCACTGTATGATTCTATCCCACATTGAATACTGTTTTACAAACTGGTCGTTTGCTTGTGCCACACACCTGAAACCCATAGAACAGCTGCACAAGAGAGCTATCCAGGTGTTTGACAGAAAGCCACAGTCATACCACCATTGTACCATCCTTGAAAATCACAATTCTTGAGTTTTTGACAATTGTATGTCTTTTAAAAGTATGTGTTTTAAAAAAATATATATTTACATGGGCTGGCCCCCCTCCCCTTGGGGGAATTCATCCACAGAAAACACACTGGACGCAGCACTAGGTCAGAAACCAGAGGAGACTGTGAAGTCCACCACAGACAGACCACCTTTGGACAAAATGTCCTCTCCATTAAAAGCAGCTAATTGTAGAATAGCCTCCCAACTGAGATACGGGATTGTCCCACTCTCAATAGTTTTAAAGGTCAACTTAAAGAATGGTTGAGCAACAAACAGACGTGTAATCACCACTAAATAAATGCACTTTAACACAGGGGTATCTCCTCTTGCACTTTATGTAGCGCTTTTATCTTATCTTGCACTTTATATATCATAGCTGCTACATTGTACTGCCATGTGGTAAATGCTTGTATGCTGCTCATGCTCTTTCTGCATATCATGTATTTTATTTTTGCTGTATATATATATATAAATGTCATGTTCTTATATGCTGTATGTGACGGGGCTACAGATGGAAATTAGCTTAAAGCTAAAATCCGGCTCATTTACACTTGTAAGCATTATTTTTGTTCTAAAGTGTTCATCAATGTGCACTACGGTAGCCCTGAAGAAAATTAAACATTAAAATATGTTATCGATGTCCCCATTCCCAGTTTGTTTTGGGAATAATTGCGATGTTTACTATGTTTTGGTAACTCTTAACAAAACATAATTTTTGTAAAAGACTGCGACTCTAAAAGGCAAGTTTGTGATTTTAACACTGTTTCGATGAAACAATACATTATACAATATTACGACTTTTTGCCATATTTTTAACACAATCTTTTTTTTTTGGTTGTAGGGCTTCAAGATATTTTGCATGTCATGCATAAACACGGTGTCATCTTTTCTTTCAAACTGACGTGCTGCCCGTTTTACAAAATAAGTTATTTTTCTGCTTCTTCATCCTCTGAATTTTCCTCCCCCGTCCCTCTTCCTTCAGCCAGCACAACAAGAATCAAGGTGGATCTTTGAAATGAAACACCTCTTCCCAAAGCGTTACTTCCCTATTGAGAGCATGCGTCTTCGGCAGTAGGGTCTAAACCAATTGGCCAGATATACTAACATGCAGAACGTACGGTATGTTTGAAGACTAACCATTTATCCAGTTCAAGCTTTCTTTAAGATGTGACATTGCGCTCTGACTATTCCCAGTAAAATCGTGACAAACTATTACTTATTCATAAATTTGACCTCTTGCTGCTTGGTTGAAAATGATAGATGAAAAATAACTTTTAAAAAAAAGACTCAAACAGCGAGGGACATTATACTGGTGAAAAGAAACTCTCAATTCTACAGATGACTCCCCCGACTCAACGCAATAAGTCCCTCCATCCACTCAGCAAAGCATCTAAAACTAAGGACCCCACTAAGACGACAGTTTAAAAACTAGCTATGGATCTGAGAAAAACCAAGTCTCCCCCCGCGAGTTGCAGCCAGGAACAAACTACTGGACTACCATCATCACCACCATTCTGGACACCCGAATCTTGCAGTACTACTGCTGCTTATTTTGCTCCTTGGGCCAAGACGTCTCTGTTTATGGACACAGTGAAATCAGTGTTGGTTGATATTGTGGAGAGGGTGATACATCGGTACAGAGAAGAAATATGCAACGGATGCCGAGTCAGTGACCCCGGCCAGAGACAACACGATTGTCTGAATGACATGCCCGATTTTTTCTTCAGAAAACAATTACAACGCGTTAATGAAAAGACTCTGGCTCACCGACTTCATTACTGAGATCGACCAGACTCTTATCGATAAAGAAATGTTCACGGATGATTGGAGGATCCAAGGCGCTTCGGAGGCTTTTCTGCACAATCTCAAAAATTGTAGACGCCTCAAGGAGAGACTTGAAAAGATCCATGCCGAGTTGGATGGAGAAGAAGAAGACTAATAACCTGCGGTTGGTTGAAGCCAGGGATTTTTTCTTTTTCGATACATTGACTTTTTCTTTAAAGTAAAATAAAAATGGGGAACTACTATGCAAAACGCTCGGTATATATTGATCAGAATGTAGTCAATACCCTTTTAATAACTTTAATAACTTGCTGAGTGGATGGAGAGACTTATTGCGTTGAGTGGGGGGAGTCATCTGTAGAATTGAGAGTTTCTTTTCACCAGTATAATATCCCTCGCTGTTTGAGTCTTTTTTTTTTAAGTTACTTTTCATCTATCATTTTCAACCAAGCAGCAAGAGGTCAAATTTAAGAATAAGTAATAGTTGGTCACGATTTTACGGGGAATAGTCAGAGCGCAATGTCACATCTTAAAGACAGCTTGAACTGGATAAATGGTTAGTCTTCAAACATACCGTACGTTCTGCATGTTAGTATATCTGGCCAATTGGTTTAGACCCTACTGCCGAAGACGCATGCTCTCAATAGGGAAGTCACGCTTTGGGAAGAGGTGTTTCATTTCACAGATCCACCTTGATTCTTGTTGTGCTGGCTGAAGGAAGAGGGACTGGGAAGGAAAATTCAGAGGATGAAGAAGCAGAAAAATAACTTGTTTTGTAAAACGGGCAGCACGTCAGTTTCAATGAAAGATGACACCGTGTTTATGTATGACATGCAAAATATCTTGAAGCCCTACAACCACAAAAAAAAGATTGTGTTAAAAATATGGCAAAAAGTCGTAATATTGTATAATGTATTGTTTCATCGAAACAGTGTTAAAATCACAAACTTGCCTTTTAGAGTCGCAGTCTTTTACAAAAATTCTGTTTTGTTAAGAGTTACCAAAACATAGTAAACATCGCAATTATTCCCAAAACAAACTGGGAATGGGGACATCAATAACATATTTTAATGTTTAATTTTCTTCAGGGCTACCGTAGTGCACATTGATGAACACTTTAGAACAAAAATAATGCTTACAAGTGTAAATGAGCCGGATTTTAGCTTTGAGCTAATTTCCATCTATAGTCCCGTCACATACAGCATATAAGAACATGACATTTATATATATATATACAGCAAAAATAAAATACATGATATGCAGAAAGAGCATGAGCAGCATAGAAGTATTTACCACATGGCAGTACAATGTAGCAGCTATGATATATAAAGTGCAAGATAAGATAAAAGCGCTACATAAAGTGCAAGAGGAGATACCCCTGTGTTAAAGTGCATTTATTTAGTGGTGATTACACGTCTGTTTGTTGCTCAACCATTCTTTAAGTTGACCTTTAAAACTATTGAGAGTGGGACAATCCCGTATCTCAGTTGGGGGGCTATTCTACAATGAGCTGCTTTTAATGGAGAGGACATTTTGTCCAAAGGTGATCCGTCTGTGGTGGACTTCACAGTCTCCTCTGGTTTCTGACCTAGTGCTGCGTCCAGTGTGTTTTCTGTGGATGAATTCCCCCAAGGGGAGGGGGGCCAGCCCATGTAAATATTTTTTTTTTTATAACACATACTTTTAAAAGACATAAAATTGTCAAAAACTCAAGAATTGTGATTTTCAAGGATGGTACATTGGTGCTATGACTGTGGCTTTCTGTCAAACATCTGGATAGCTCTCTTGTGCAGCTGTTCTATGGGTTTCAGGTGTGTGGCACAAGCAAACGACCAGTTTGTAAAACAGTATTCAATGTGGGATAGAATCATACAGTGGAGGTATGACTTTGCAGCATTGACAGTTAAGAAAAAGGTCTAATTTGTTTAAAATGTTGCAAGTTGAATTTAATGGTATTGGATACTTTCTGGATATGTTTCTTAAAAAGTCAAGTGCGAGTCCAATATGACACTCCCTGTTCAAGATACTTGCACTGGGAGACTAGTTCTATTTCTGCTCTATTTAAAAATACATTGGATCCTTCTATCCTTAAATCTAGAACACTGATGGCTGGCTTACGCTACAAACTTCATCACCTTTTAACAAGAGAGTAAGTATATAAAACGTTATTTTGTATATTTTACACATCAGCAGAAACAGAGAGAGATGGCAGGAAGGGTGGAGACAGTCTCCCCCCACTTTTACAGACACTGTGTTTTAGAGAGAACCCCTCCCCCCTGTGTCAGCAAACAGCTTGCGCGGTAATACCATCGCCCAGATGGTCCGCTTTTAGTTTCCCAGACGGTGCTTGTCAGGACTCTTTTCACTTCTGGCGGTGGGGGGATATTTCCTTCTTCTTCCTCCACATTGAGGGGTAACGGTGAAAACTCTTCTTTGATCTCGCTTTTTGTTTGCGTTTCTTTGCTTTTTGTTGCACATATCTTGTACACCGCTGGTTCCACAGTATTTTCTTGATGCACTACTTCTTCCGATACAATGGTTGCGTGGAGATCTCTGGAAGACACCAGAGTTAACACAGCCCAATCTGTTGAGGTCAACGTCGCTTTAACACTGTGGGGTCCATACGTTTCTCCATTCTTCAGATTTTAGAAATGCAGTTCATTCGCCATATAGTTGAATACGTACCCCCAAACATGTTCATTTTCCAGAAGCCATTTCTCTTCAAGATCTGCGGTGTTTGAACCCGGCACAGATACTGCATCCGTTTCTTGATTGGCGCTCCGGACGGATGGCGGTAAGTTGTCACAGGCGTCTCGCTGATTAAACCCATATCAAGGCGTCTCTTGGCCATTTTTTCTTTTTGGAAAGATGACTTGATGATTGGAAATGACTGGCTTTTTATCTGCACGGGGTTCTTTTTTTTTTATCTCACTCCACCCCCTCGGTCTTCTGACATCACATAATTGGGGCGGACCCTTCTGTCACTTTTATGCATACTAATGTGATGGAAGCGGCATTTTGTTTTATTAGACTTGGGGGCGGGCCCACCTGTCACTTTTTATGCATACTAATGTGATTGAAACATTTTTTATTATACACCATAAGGCGCAACAGTGGGGGCTTTTCACACCTGTGAATACACATCACCCCCCTCCTATCGACGGATCTCACACCTACTTGGGATACCACACCTACTTGAGATCTCACACCTCGAACAAAGGGGAGGCGGGACTTAGCTCATTAGCATAAGTAGGGAGAGGTGTGACCTGTCACAGCACCTGTCACTTTATATGCATACTAATGTGATGGAAGCGGGATGAATAATACTACTAGTGTGAGTGTGAATTAAATGTCTGCATGTGATCAGTGCAACTGCATGATTCTAAAACAATAACTAACCAAGCATGTTTTTGGACTAACACATTATTCTGGAGCTCCAAGGGAAACGGGAGGTTTCCTAAAAAATATTGACATGTTTCTAATATTGATTGAGTTATAACAGGTAACACAGATGCATAATCAGTGGCCAAGGGACTACTGAGAGAGGTAATTCCAGAATGAGAATGAGAAGGTGAACTGTGATAATGAAAACAATTTTGTAATATTTCAACAGGTATTAAAGTAACTGAGGTTTGAAATGTAGAAAGAACATATTGCAGTTAAGTTAAAACATAGTAATGTAATGAGATATAATTTAATTTAGACAACATCTTGTAACTAGCCTGGTAAAGAAGTAAAAGCCATAGACTGTTTAGATCATTATTGGGATGTACATTTAATTTAAATTCATAATAGAAAGACATTTGATTACAGTATGTTGGATTTCTATATTCATTTTTTAGCTTGATAATATCTAAGCAGTGACAGGTAGAAGCAGTATCACCAGGAAATTATTCACTTTGTCAGTTTCATGATTTTAGTTGTTTTTAATCCATAACATTAGTGTGTTCCATTACCAGAAACATTAGCAGTTCATATTATATTTAGATTTTAACACTAGGACCGCCAGAGGTCGCTGTATACCTAAAACCGCCAACGGGTAAAATGTACCCGTTATAGATTTTCAAGGTACAATGTTCTTTTATTTATCATACAGAACAGTGAGTTTTGATCGCACAGGGATGACATTTATACCAATATAATCTGTGGACTCTCAGCTTTTCATGTCATATAGGTTGTGCAGATAGCATGAAGTTTAAAATGATGCTAAGAGTGCTGATTTAAACGCTTGGTGTTAGACTTGTGTTTTGTTTAGGTACAAATCTCTCTCTATCGATATATCTGTAATGTTCTGTTCTATGAACATATAATTGTCTACATAAATAGACGACGCGGACTACTTCTCTCACTCCGAGTGTCCATCTTTATTCAACTGGCACGTACATAGCCGCGGGAAGTAGGGGTGCTGCAGCACCCCCTGTTGGCGAGTGGTGTACATTTTAAAAACTGACTGACCACCTAAATAAAAATGATTAAACTACATAAAATAGTTATGCTTTTACTTAAAATAAAATGAGCTGTATACAGTAGCATATAATAGTCATAGTATATATTTGTATTGAATTTATTTTCCAAATAAATAAAATCCGAGTCATCTAGGTCGTCTATGGTCATAGGTCGTGGGCGAGTGACTTAATTGACGCGACACACACACTGCAGAGTGACAACTTTCTAGAATGGCGCAAAAAAGGATTTTGGATTTTTTTCTCCAACAAACAACCCAATAAAAAGAGTGGACCACCAGCTACTCCTCAGCCCACCACCTCTACAAATAGAGTAATATGACACATAAGAGACTGACACATCTGACTTTGATGCATGTCCATAGTAACATTTTGGACAATGTGGATGTATCTGCTCTAATGAGGGTCTTCATTAGTGCCACCCCAGAGAGGAAGGCTACATTTAGAGTTTTGTGAAGCCCCAACACAAGGTAAGACAATATTTTCCTTTAATGCTGCTGCCGCTGTGCAGTGTTTTGCCTTGTCAATCAGTTAAAATTGAATTCATAGTTTTATTAATATTGTAAATAATATTTTCTGACTATTTGTAATGTTATGTAGCTTTGTAAGACCCATAGTTAGCATGTGGGCATGTGCAGCTGTTGCTAAGTGATGTAGGTCTATAATGGTTTATTAAGCCTAACAGTTAAGGCGAGACACCCCAGGTGAATAGGGTACTTTTTTTTTACTTAAAGATATCAGCTAGAAATTTATCCAGTTAATTACCTACAATAAGGCAAAAGTTTATTGTATTACAAGTTTTCTGAATATGCAAATGATCCATTATCTCATTAAATATGCGCATATTTGGATAAAGCCAGGTTCAAAATTCTTGTTTCATTTTGTAGTCATATTAGCATCTAAAGCGTTTACAGAAGGGATTTTGAATATCTCTTTTTAACACTCCATAAATCAGAAAATACTGTAAACAGCCCTAAAATATCAATTTTCGCCATGTTTTTAGGTATAAATGTTATACCTAAAAACATGGCGAAAATTGTTATACTATAACATCTTATATAACTCAGGCTATGAATGACATATGAACAAACCCTTCTGTAAAAGCCTTCATAAGGCTATAGAACTGGAAAAAATAACTGGAAGGTTTGGTGTATGTAAGTGCAACTGAAGTGGACATTTCGGACTCAGAGTAGGAGATTGCAGTGTGGCTCTAGCTAAACCCTCCTGTTCTTTGGATGACAGCTTGCGTCTCGACGCACTCCGTGAAGGTATTTCATGTTCGGGGTCATTTGTTTTTTATATAACCTTGCTTCGTGCAAGTGACAATTGTTGTTGTCTTCTCTGTGAACCGTGTGTTTCGCCGTTCTTTTGCCCTTTTGAGATTAAAATTTCTAGCGGAAAGCTAACCAGGAAGTGTTTTAGCACACCACGTGACGCATCTGAACGAATCACGTTGTCAGAAGTTGACACCAGCCAATGAGATTTCGTTTCTTGGTTTAAGACCCCTTTGTACTTTCACGATTGGTTGCTCCTTACAAAGGAAATGACCATATTTGGATCCGACGAGATTGTGCAGGAGAGACGGAGCTTTCCAACGATTATCTCTGATGACATGGTGCAAACAGTGGTCGCGGTACTCTATGTTACGTTAGAATGCAAACTTTTGGTGAATTTAGGAGAAATATACAGACGCAAATAGACAAACTATAGTAAAATAAACACTTAAATAGTTATTTCATACGTTTTCCTTCCAAAAGCCTGAAAGAAAACATATTATGGAATCAAAATAGCACAAAATCTCAAAATTGACCAGTGCATGAAAAACGATGTTTTTAACTGCCGTGTCTCACCTTTAACAAACAATTTATGCGGCTCATATCGCTGACAGCCGGGCCGGCCCTGCACCACCTTTTTTTTCTTTTCTTTTTTAAGCGGCCCCTCTCCCCACTTTTGGCAGCACCCCCTGAAATGACTTCCCGCGGCTATGGGCACGTAACCTGCACACAAGCATTACGTCCTCAACGTGAGCTCAGTCATCCAAGATCTTGTATTCTCCAAGATGTTACACTATCTATAACTATCTGTCTATCTCTCTCTCTATCCATCTATCAATATATCTATCTATCTATCTATCTATCTATCTATCTATCTATCTATCTATCTCTCTCTCTCTCTCTTTTTCAATCTATCTCTCTATCTATAAGGAACCGCAGTAGACAAAAGGCGTTGCTATAGCAACACGTCATGTTTACGCTGCATTTTCTATGAGGTAAATATTACCCGCTGGTGGATATAGGTATAAATGGCTTTTTTTTGGCTATTTTTTTCAATCTGACCTCATATTGACAATTGTTAACAACAGAGGGTGCTAAATAACACACTTTCAGGAAAAGTCACGGACTGGGAGACTTTAATATGTTATTGAACAAAAGTTACATACAATCAAAAAACAGCTGCGGGTAAAATTTACCCGTTGGCGGTTCTAGTGTTAAATAGGATCTCAAGGATTTCATTTAAAAATAACACAGATGCTTGTCAGAAATTCAGAGCTATTGAAATATGTTATTTAGTTCACCTGAAGATGTTGGGGTTTATTTTGTTGACACAGGCCAAGTATTAAGATTCTGAAGCTGCACTGGCAGATAGGAGGTCTGGAACTAATTTAGAAAACCTGTTCACAGACAGCTGTTGTTTTAAGACACCCCACCAACAGGCTCCAAGCGGCCTACCAGTGGTGGGTCAAACACCTGAGGGCCCAGAAGCCCTGAGCGTAGACTTGAAGGGTGGGTATCAGATTTCTCCACACAGGTTCCTGATGCCAAAAGGGGGGCCCGAGGAGCAGGAGGCCGACACAGCGGAGTTCGTCTGGCTGAAGGTCGTCAGGTCTAGGTGGCTCAACCCCAGGTTCTCCGGCCTCTACAGAGTGACCCAGAGGACATCTCATGCCGTCCGCCGAGGAGAAAAGGGGGACATCGGGTACCACTGGAGCTAGTGTGCGGCGGGGAAACCTCCGGCTAGGACCATGGAGGACATCAGGACGGACCTGGCTATCATCAACGAGGACATCCCTAAAGCAGACGACTCGGAAGCGGCTGTCAGCGGGCTGGGGGACTTCTCGAGGCAGCTGAGGAGTCTACTTCTCTCTGATCAGAATAATCAGTTCCACCTTTGAAGGAAAGGCCGCATCTCCCCCTCCCTATTAGCTGCCCTTGTTGGCGTATTCCGCTGAGGGGGGGGGGGGGGGGGGGGGGGCTGAGGATTCAACAACACGCAAGGATGCTGCTTTCTGGCACTCAGGTTCTCACTCTGATAGTTCCTTCACTGACATTGAAAGTTGTGTTCTGTTCACAAAGGTTTAATGAAGGGGGACAGACACAATAGCAAAGAATGAAAGTAGTTGTGTTTCAAATGTCTTATGTGAGTTGGTCTCGTGGGGCGAGACCAAAAGGGGGAATTGAAGTATTATTTGAATTATTTGAAGGATTAAAGTAACGTGTTATGGCAGGAAAGTTCAATCTGGTATATTCATTTTAATGTCACCGTATATAGAATGTGTGTTAAACTTGTGATTTCTGCATTGAGTGACTTCTGCCTAGCAGATACCAAGAAGAGGCCCCTAGGGTCTCTCTGTTAATTATCAATAGTCCTTGCAATCAACAGGGGAATTCCCGCATACATTTTCAGATATAAGGCAGTTAAAGTCTTGTAGAATTAATGATTTATCTCCTACACATCCTGCAGGCCTTGAGACTTGGGTCACCCAGCAGTAAACGAGATAAACGTCCTTTTGAGCTTATCAATAAAATGTATTCATTCCTAGTAAGCTGACTTTGGGGTGAAGGGAAGTTCAGGGAAGCCATTAAGCCACAAGAACAATTAACTTTTGTTGGTTGACTGATTCTGTGACTGTTGTGTGATAAGATACATGATAGTATGTTTGTGTGTGTTGAAGATGTTTAGGGGGAATGAGTATGTGTCCTGTCAAAGAGTCCTCTGTCATGACTCCAAATCATTGATTGGGGGATCTGCCTGAGGGCAGAGGGACATAAACACACACACACACATACACTGTGAAGCAACAGATGGAATCAACAAACTGCTGACTTACTACCTGGGGTCCCGCCCAGAAGGGAAACCGATGAATGGAACACTGCCAACTCACTGTCTAGCTCGTTCAGAAGTGAACTCACCAATAACAAATAGCTAGGGAAGAGCAAGCGATAAAACTCCTTCCCACCTGTGTATAAATGTTGTGATCATTTTGAAGATCGGCGCTCTTGTTTCTGACTGGCAGTTCCTGAGCCGTGTCTCACACGGTGGTAGAACTTGAGCCCGGAGTACTCTGCAGAGTGCTTCGTGATTAGGTGATTGGGTGATGTATTGTATGTTTTTTCCATTAAAGCAGATTATTGTTTAACCCTTATCCTGGCTGCTTTGAATTTTTCCTTCTTTTGAGAACCCGCTCATATAGGAACTGCGCGGAGCAGAGATTCTGCCCCAACAACATTCAAAGGTTATTTGCCTTATTTGTAAAGCAAGCGTCGCTCTGCCAAAGAAAGGTAACGTGGAGGCATTATCGGAGTGTTCACAAGGCATATGACAGCGACTTCCCTCCGAGTAGCGAGTTTAGAAAGAGAAAGGTCATGTATTATTGCCACAAAAACCTTATCTCGCAGTCTTAGTGTCGCCAACTCGTTTCTAATATGCAAAAAGACAAACAAATGCGTCTATGGTCGGTGTATTTTCGACCTTTCCAATCCAGGCCAGATCTCTCTCTCCCGTCTGTGTGCGAGGGGGCGGGGCAGTTTACACACACACGCGGCTGCTACATGCAGCAACACACGGAAAAGATGGCGGAGAGAAGCGCTCCAAGGTGTGGTTAAATGTTACCCGTCTTGAGGTGGACAATGCTCCTTGCCAAGAGTGTTTAGCATGTAAGGGCGGCAACACAAGCAATTTGTCTAAACATTTAGCAAAAGTGCACCACATTCAGAAGGAGGAATGCACCGGGTTCGACTGTCTTTCTAGTAGCTCTGTAGCCCCATCCACGAGTAACGTTTCCACGTCAGGTGTTATTTATGCTAGCAGCAACACACGGAGTTAACTCAATTATACAAACATGGTTTAATGAGAGGTAACAGAGTTACTATTTATTTTGTTAAAGTTTCAGCTATTCTGTTTACAGTTCTGTCATCAGATTATTTAATACGTTTTGTTAAAATATTGTTGTTTCTTTTGATGTGAAATATTATTTATTTTATTTAAATAAAAAGCAATGTTAATTTTGTTCACAATTTGTTAAGTTAGTTTAATAATATATGTATTTTTGAATCAAGTATTCATCTTTATTGTCTTCATTGTTAGTTTCCACATGCCTAAAACAACCTCAAGCTAAATCTAAAAGTTGATGGCTAAATAAGAGCGTTTGAGAAATTGTGCATTAATAGTCCGAATAGTCCATTAATCGATAGATAAATCGATTATCAAATTAGTCGTTTGTTGCAGGCAGCCCTATTGTAGTTATCCTATGTATAAATAAAATGTGTTATTCAGCAACCCTTGCAATTTGGGATTTTATTTTTGGTTGGTAGACCTCGGTGAGCTGGTCATTTCAAAAGTAGCTCACCAGCCAAAAATGTGTGGGCACCCCTGGGCTAGAATATCAGAAAACTCAGGAAAAAAGAGTAAAGAACAAAAAGGTGAACAAAAAAGTATAGAAGGCGGAAGTTTAAGTGACCTGGAGAAGTACACTGCTCAAGACCACCAACAGTATGTTTGGGAGATCTAAGGGCACTGATTGGATGGATAGTAGGAAGACCAGAGGCAAGACAGATAGATATCAGAGCCCAATGTAGCGATGAACCAGATGACACTTCACTCAATTATATTAGGTTGAAGTATTGGGCCGTCATCCGTGTCACCTACCCAGAGTTGGGTGTAACGTGTTACAAAGTAACGTGTTACTGTAATAATATTACTTTTGTCGGTAACGGAGTAGTGTAACGCATTTTATAATTCAGTAATCACACTACAGTTACTAACATTGCCCCGACACGTGTTACTTCGTTACTTTTATAAAATCAGTCATAATCACACTGACAGACAAGAGGGGTTTCCGCCGCAGGTTTATATCTGCGCGATTTACGCATCCACATCTCCACGTGCAGTGCTGCATAAACATTGCTGAGTCAGCGATAACTTTCGAGGGGTGGAGGTATGCCCATTATTTTGTCCGAAGAATAGACAGGAATGTGACGGTGAGGTGCAAACTGTGTCCAGGCCAGAAGCTGTTATCCACTGCTTCAGGCAACTCGATATCACGGCAAGACGTGAACATGTGACGATTTACCATGCCGGGAGACGTGAAGATGTCACGATTTCGTCCCTTCAAACGTGACAGTTACACGGTATTGTTAACCCATGTTAACCAGGGGAGAAATAAACGGAAATGCCAAGCAAATGGTACCCCGACGGTCGGTTGTTAATGTCAATATTAATATAATAATGATTTATTTTGTTATAGTCAAACTTGATTACGCCGATTTTCTTGTTGCCCCAGGTGGTCGACACCTCTTTTAGCAGAAACAAAGGCTACATTAATGTATTTAAGCGATGTTAATCCGTGCGTGTGGATGTGGAATTAACGGACGTGACGTTGTGCGATTGAGTTGCCAGGCAACAGCTTCGGTTCATGTTAATTTACAAACTCTTCAACTACAACCGTAGTTATATTTAAAAACATGTTAGAAGGCCTCACGAAATACTTTAATGCAAATTAAAATGTAAATGTGAAGGAATGTGTGTATAACAAAATACATCGGTCATAAACGAAACCGGAAACAGACATAGGCAAGATCCTCAGCTGATGATTGGATGGTTAGCCGCAATGCATGCTGGGATTTGGTGTTTATGTGATGTGAAATCTGAAAACGTTTTTTAAAAATAAAATAATACTTTATTCTGAGTGTGCTTGCTTTTCTCTTTGAAAGTCATCATATAACGGCATTGTAATACACGGTTCAGCTGCATTAAATATTACATATCTGCCGTAGTTCTCTATTTATAGAACCCTGCTGAGAAGACCTCTACACAAACAGGAACAACTGCCGCCAAAACTGAAAACGTGACGTGGATCACAAATATATCAGCAATTAAACAGCATCTTACATTTCTTTTCACACAATACGTGTCCTTGCAGTATCAACACTAATTCGGCTTACTTTTATATTTGATCCAATAGAGAACCGCAGTGACGCGTCATAAAACCCGGAAGTAAGTTAGCATTTTTAGCACTTCCGGTTCCTTCCTCAAAAAGAAATGCATTTTTTCCATAGGGTTTTGGAAAATAGCTCGAAATAAGGTCTGTGGTTGACACAAATTTAAGAGGTGAATCACGTTTTGTTCTACGACATTAAATACATCAGCAGTGACCCCACTGGGGATTTTTGAAGAGTTTACGTGTCTGAAAAACGATGGTTGTTACCGAATGGCTGAATAGGACTACAGAAATTGTCGAGGCCGTTGTATGTCATTACGCAGAACACGTAAACACTCCCGTTAAGTTTTTTTCCCCTGTGTTCTGCTTGAAAGCAAGTACCTGCCTATCTTTAGTATCTGTATATCTATACCTGACCATTAGAATCTGTATTTTTTAAATTGTCGTTTTTAACACCGTAGTTTTACAAATTATAGAATAATTAATTACCAGTGTTTTCCAATTTTACTCGGCAGTTTGTTTCGTTGGCTAACGTTAGCTAAAGCTAGCTCTACTAGTTAGCTACGCAATGGTTTGTTGCTTTGCTCCGGGTTGCAGCCACAGGTCTTCACATGAA
Organism: Notothenia rossii; assembly: GCF_949606895.1. Lineage (NCBI taxonomy): Eukaryota > Metazoa > Chordata > Actinopteri > Perciformes > Nototheniidae > Notothenia > Notothenia rossii. The sequence continues at coordinate 43,717,039 of NC_136902.1, forward strand.
ACGTGCTTGTTCTATCGTTTCCCGGCCAATGTTTTCCAAAGGAGAGTCTGGATTCGTGCCATGAGGTAAGCTGACGTTACATTTTTGTCCATGTCACGGTGAAATGTAAATAATGGGTAGTGACTGTATCGCCGTTATAGAGATGGCGCTGCTGAAAAGACCGCAACATAAGTAAAGATAATGAATACATCCTATTAAAACCTGTGTGGCTTATGATAAGTCTAATGAGTACAAGCAGCATAACGTTTCACCATATAACTAAAGATTGTAGTCAGGGAAATCAGTTTGACATATTGAACTAATAATAAATCACCTCTGGCTGGCAGAGAACTCTCTGCTCCATAGCTTCTCTTGGACGTAAAATCACATGTACATTTTACATTTATATTCAATTTAATATTCCGTCCCTCACATACTTTTGCATATATAATAACTTATATTTTGTTTTTCTTGTTATGCTGCTGCAACACAAACATTTCCCAAATTGGGATCAATACAGTAATATCTTATCTTAATCAATTAAGAAATATAACTATTATAATTAGTGTAGCAGCTGACACCTATTTTCAATATGGATTAATCTACCATTTATTTATTTAGTTCAATTTTCATCTATAAAAATTTCAAAATAGTGAAAATGTTCACGAGACTTATCAAAGTGCAAGGTTATATCTTTAGATGTTTTGTTTTAGCCTATGTACTGTATGTCTTATATGTGACGGGGTGACTTCCATGAAACTATATTTTATATCCTCCCAACAGACGAGCTGACAGGAAACCTAACACTCTAACAACCACAACATTGCAAAGGCAAGTAAATGTAAATTAAAAACAATTCACCATTTTTTTATTTCTTCTTCTTTCTTGCAGTGAGGTGAAGCTGACCTTGCACTTGGTGCCAGTAAGGATGTTCCTCACGCATGCTGAATGTTTCTCCTTCCTTACTGACACAGAAGCCCTTGATTTGCAATGCTTCACTAATTGTCATTTCCCTGGCTCCGTAGGGACACTTTACCTCCAGCACAGTGGAAGACCCTACCAGACCATCCGGAGATGCCCCCAACAATCCTGATAGGGAGAGTCACAAATCTGACTCATGGAGCTGCATCTGAGTTGCAGTGGTGAATGCCCTGACGCCCTCACATTCATTCATAGTCCCCCACTGTACAGACAAAACACCATCAAGGGCCTGTTGTTGCCCTAGCACCCTGGCAATAAAGGAAGCAGTCACACGCTTTGACCTCAGGACAGCTCCAAAGTTGCTGGCAGTCAACCTTCCTTTCCTGAACAAATGCCAGTTTGGGTTGGTTCGCTGACCAGTGGTAGCCACCTGAATTGCCCTCTGTTGCTCTTCAGACAATGCCATGCTTGCCACAATTGCCTCATGTCCCTGATGCCCACCATATTTGATAATTTCAGGAACAGTAAGTGTTTCCAAGCTGTAGTGTTCCTCTTCTGGCTCGGGGGAGAGAAGCCAAGAAATTCCTGAAAACCTGCCCCCGAGTCTGTCCCTCAGCCAGTCACGATCTTCGGAGGTGGGCTCTCTTGTCAGTGGGTTAAATTAGTTATTGGTTTCAACAGTCACATTAAAACAGTTACTAAATCAGCCTACTATCACCTAAAGAACATATCTAGGATTAAAAGACTAATGTCACAGCAGGATTTGGAAAAACATGTCCATGCTTTTATCTTCAGTAGACTGGAATACTGCAATGGTATCTTCACAGGTCTCACTAAAAAATCTATTAGAAAGCTGCAGCTGATTCAGAACACCACTGCTCGAGTCCTTACCAACACTAAGAAAGTGGATCACATCGCTCCAGTTCTGAAGTCTTTACACTGGCTTCCTGTGTGTCAAAGAATAGATTTCAAAATACTGCTGCTGTTTATAAAGCACTGAATGGTTTAGGACCAAAATGCATTTCTGACCTCCTGCTAAATGATGAACCATCCAGATCTCTCAGGTCTTCAGGGACTTGTCAGCTTTCTGTCCCCAGAGTCAGAACTAAACATGGAGAAGCAGCGTTCAGTTATTATGCTCCAAATATCTGGAACAAACTCCCAGAAACCTGCAGGTCCGCTGCAACTCTGACTACTTTTAAATCCAGGCTGAAGACTTTTCTTTTTGTCGCTGCTTTTAATTGAACTATTCATATCTTAGACTGCACTGCAACTTTTATCCATGTATTTTTTCTTTTAATGTTTATTTTATTAGCTTTTCTTTTTAATGACTGATTTTAAATGCCATTTTCTTAATGTCTTTCATTTTTTGTAAAGCACTTTGAATTGCCTTGTGTTGAAAAGTGCTATATAAATAAACTTGCCTTGCCTTGCCTAATAAAGATTTCATGTGACACATACAATTGATTTGTTGATGGGAATTAATGTAAATAAATTAACTCGGTCTTAAAAGGTTAACGGTACTCTTGCTATCACTACTCACTAGAGATGTTAAGATTCACCGATTCGCATCGGTGCACCGGCATAAACGTTCAAGATGCGAGTGCACCGGTTGAAAGAGTGCACATCGGCTACAGTTTGGGTTGAACTCGCGATGCATCGATTGCGTAGCGTCTTTGCATCGGTAAAAAAACGATTCATTCATATAAAATCCCCTTATCTTGTCAACGTTCAGCAGAGACGATCTTTGATATTTGCTTCGCCACTACGGAGAACGAGAGTCTCAGTTATCAACACACACGGAAGTTGAGGAGAAAGAGAAACACAGCGCACCGAAAAATACCTACAAATCAAACGTTTGGCAACACTTCGGATTGTTCAAGAAAGACGGTGTAATAGTCATTTATGCTATATAGTTGACCGCAGGTCATGGAGAGTAATAAGGTATCCGTAGACCTTTGTATGAGGTATCTTTATTACTTAACAGGTCTACAGCCATGATACATAGATCCGTCCTAGATGCGGACTTGCATACACACAGTATCACTCCGCAGCCGCACCCCATCAGTAACGTCCTGATGGTATATGTGCGCGGCACTATTACTACAGACGGTCAACTTGAAAAATCACTCGCAAATTGTTAACGATGCCGAGCCGCTTTAAAGTACACAAGTAGTACGAGGAACTTAGCGACGCACATAAAGAGGCGACATGGGGTCTGCGGCTGAAGAGAGAAACCTGAAAGTGAGACACATGAGTTAAATCACTCAGTGAGGTGTTCTGTCAGAGAGAGGTGTTTAGCTTACAGCAGCCTGTGACGGCCAATAATAATTTAAATATCTTCCTTACTGTAAGCAGTTATGAAATACCTGTTTGTGAAAGGTTATTTGTTTTCTTTATTGTTCAGATAGAAACCACTGCTTTCTGCTCACTGGTGAGTTAGCCTCTGAGTGTTAAGCACATCAGGCTGGCAGCTGTATGGGCATTGCTCTATGGTAGCTGTTATTTGCACATTGTTAATCATGAGCAATGCATCCTTACATTGTTTAACTGTGAGGTGTTATACAATTGTACTCTGGAGAGCTTTTAAAGGTAAAAAAAATAAACGGCATGATGGGATGTGCAGTACCAAATATGTAAAGCACTTTTTTGTTAATGTATGATTTGCTGCATATAAGGAATAAAACAAAAATCCTCTGTCGTACCATATTGAAGTATCATTATTTTTGCATCGTGTTGAATCGCATCGTATCGCCCCGAATCGCATAATGTTGAATCAAATCGTATCGAACTGTATCGCAACAGGGGTGAATCGTATCGTATCGTATCGCCTGGTGTTTCAAAGGTATCGTTACTGTATCGTATCGTGGCAACGTATCGAGATGCGCATCGCATCGGCCTCAGTGATGGAGATGCACATCCCTATTACTCACTGACACTATAAACCTTGTCCCTCATGCTAGCCCTGACAACACCGGTAAGCACACCTTCATCTAGGCTGCACTGTAACGTGTCCTGCCTTGTAGTGGTTCTCTCCTCTATCTACACTCTTCTTGTCATCTTTGTAAAACGATATCAGACTGGTAATTGACACAGCCATGACTTCTAGTTAAATTCAGTGTGGCTAAAATGAAAAGCTTTGTTAAAATATGCAAGCACGCGAAAGTCAAATTCAGCTTTATTGTCAAAAATTCTACATGTGTTATACATCCAGAAATATCGAAATATTGTTTCCCACAGTGTGAGATGTATACATAAAACAAAAAGGGCCTAGATAAACGTGGTATACATTAAACAAAACGGGCCTAGATAACCGGGGCATACAGTTTAAAATGTTAATATATTTAAAGTGTTCAAAGTGCAGTTTCAGTGCAAGTCAGTTGAAACGATCTTAAGTTGGCGTGACGTTGAAGTCGTGCGACCCTGCTGCTGTACTAGCTTGTAGTTCGTTTATAGCATAACGTTAGCATTTCGCTTTTGGCGACTAGATTTATGATTCAAATATTATAAAAGTAGGGTTGACATGTGGAGATTATCCGGCTGAACAAAACGTGATCCCTCTCTTAAATGTGTGTCAACCACAGACCTTATTTCAAGCTATTTTCCAAAATCCTATGGAGAATTTGCATTGGTTTTTCACGAAGGAACCGGAAGAAGTTTACTTCCGGGTTTTACGACGCGTCACTGCAGTTCTCAATAGGTAGATAGTCTGTATTTACACCATAACGGTGCAGAGCTGATAGGAAGGGACACCTGGTGGTTAAAGCACGTTATTACATTGTATTATTTTATTATTAGATATTAATAGGAGGATGTGCAAAACAGACAAACTAATAAGGCTTAATCTAAACATTAAAGAGTACTTTAGGTTAAGGTCTTCCATTGAATAAGAAAAAAGCTTTGGGAGTATAGAAGAAGAATATGGAGGGATGAAACCCTCTTTAATGGTCACACATGCAGAGCACACAGCACACAGCACACACAGTGACATTTGTATCTACAGATAAATATTAAGCTGACAAAGCACTTAACGTCTAATATATTGCTTTCCTGCAATGCTATGTTGAAACACTTATTTGTTTATTATTTGTTTATTATTAAACTGATATCATACATATGTATTATACTCTTATAAGATGTATGTAGATAGAATAAGAAATGTGCAGAATGACAGTTTAATGGTGGAGGTATACACACATATTGATAGATGTCTTATAATGCACTGTTGAGGAACCTGCAACCCAAGTTTTTCATTCATTGCATAACTACACCGTAGTTGTGTATAATATGATATGTCAATAAACCTTAGCTTAGGAAATCTTGAAAGGGATGTGCAAACTAGTCATTATATACAGTCTTTAATTAACTATTAATAACGATTAATGAATATACTTTATAGGGATCCTATTCATATCTAATAATAAAATAATAAAATTCAATAACGTTCTTTAAACACCAGGTGTCCCTTTCTGTCAGCTGTGCACCTTTATGGTGTACATACAGCCTATCTACCAATTGGATCAAATATAAAAGTCAGCCGAATTAGTGTTGATACTGCAAGGACACGTATTGTGTGAAAAGAAATGTAAGATGTTCTTTAATTGCTTATATATTTATGATCCACGTCACGTTTTCAGTTTTGGCGGCAGTTCTCCTGTTTGTCTAGAAGTTTTCTCAGCAGGGCTCTATAAATAGATAACTACGGCAGATAATATTTAATGCGGCCGAACCGTGTATTGCAATGCCGTTATGTGATGACTTTCAAAGAGAAAAGCAAGCACACTCGGAATAAAGTATTATTTTATTTTTAAAAAACGTTTTCAGATTTCACATCACATAACACCAAATCCCAGCATGCATTGTTGCTAAACCATCCAATCATCGAGCTGAGGATCTTGCCTACGTCTGTTTCCGGTTTCGTTTATGACCGATGTATTTTGTTATACACACATTCCTTCACATTTACATTTTAATTTGCATTAAAGTATTTCGTGAGGCCTTCTAACATGTTTTTAAATATAACTACGGTTGTAGTTGAAGAGTTTGTAAATTAACATGAACCGAAGCTGTTGCCTGGCAACTCAATCGCACAACGTCACGTCCGTTAATTCCACATTCACACGCATGGATTAACATCGATTAATACATTAATGTAGCCTTTGTTTCTGCTAAAAGAGATGTCGACCAGCTGCGGCAACAAGACAATCGGCGTAATCGAGTGTGACTATTAAAAAATAAATCATTATGTCGGGGTAGCATTTGCTTGGCATATCCGGTTATTTCTCCACCAGAGACAGGACAATAACTGACAAGACGGACAAAGGGAACATCACAGAGGTAGAGCATCATCCATGGCATGCACGATATACATGATACGTGGTACTGTATGAAACCATCCTGCACATACTACAATACAACACATTATATACATCAAATACGTAGTACAGCACATTATAACTTTATTTGGGTTTTCAATTATTTGAAAGGGTGGAGCTCTCCATCACTTCAAGTCACTGCCACAAAAGGGCCCAATATTTTCATGTAGATATCCATTTCATTTATCATTTTATAGCATAATCTTTCATAGGAGGAGATTTTGGCAATTTCGTCCATCCATTCCTTAAAGGATATATCCCTTCTAGTTTTCCAATGTCGCAACACTATCCTACATCCAGTAATAAGTGCTATTCTGCACCATGAAATCTGGTGGGCATTCAGACCACTTTCCTTTGGTACCATACCTAGTATGCGAAAGCATTGGTCCCTGTGCCAGAGAGGAGGCCATTATTGTATTAATGAAGGTAATAATCTTCGACCATAAGATATCTATCATGGGGCATGAATACAACATGTGCAGAAGAGTGCCACATGTAGTATCACATCTCCAACACAAGTCAGAGCCTCTGAGTCCTAGCCTTGCCATTTTACTTGGAGTCCAATATGTTCTATTGATGACTTTATAATTAATCAGACGTGTCTGTATTTCCCTTGACACTTTAAACCATGACCCAATAATTTCTCCCCATGTTTCACCAGTTATCTCTTCCCCTATGTCCTTCTCCCAGCATCTCTTAAGGCCTGCAAATTTGGGTGGATGAGACTCCCTCATAAGCTTATAAAAGCATGGCGTTTTAGTTTTTAAGTGCCGGTCTCTTTCTAGCCTGACCGGTATCTCTGTTTTTGAAATAAGTGGTGATTGTTTAAGACGTGTCAGGATACAACTCCGGAGGTGCAAGTACTTCCAAAAGTCCCCACCTGGGAGTCTATGCTTTTTCCTTAATTGTTCGAAGGACATAAATTGATCTTCTTCAAATAGATCCCCAATATAAACAATTCCCAATTTCAACCAACCAGACCAGTAAATAGTTTTTTTGCCTATTTTCAGATTTGAATTATGCCATAGTGACGTTTTACGAGTAAAAGTGAGGTTTGAGCCTGTAATCTTGTGTGAGGTTCTCCATGTTTCCGGTGAAAAGGTGAGGACTGGGTTATCATAAGGGGTGACCCCATTTGTTTGCATAATAAAAGCATGCATAGGGTGAGGGTTTACAAGGTCTCTCTCGATATAAACCCACATTGGGGCTTGTCCAGCTGTTATATATATTTTTGATAGCTGTTTCAAACAGAACGCATAAGGATACCAATCTATATGGGGAAGGCCTAGGCCACCATCCTCTATGGCTGCATAAAGTTTTGTGCGATTTATATATGGTCTTTTGCCATCCCATAGAAAGTTGTATAGAACTTTATTATATTTCAATAATGCATTGTGTGGTAAGCTTAATGGTAGCATATAACTTACATAGTTAATTTTAGGGACTATTACCATCTTTAGAATATTGATTTTCCCCAAGAGTGATAACCCCAGCTTAGTCCAATTTTGTAAAATAGGTTCTATTTTTTGGATTAATGGAATTAGGTTTTGTCATTATGTCTTCCAGCTGTGGAGTGAGCTTGATACCCACATATGTTAGGCCAGATGGCCGCCATGCAAATTGCCATCCCTGTCTAACACTAGGAGGGCAGAGTCTCGATAGGGGCATTGCCTCAGACTTTGACCAGTTTATTTTGTAACCTGACACGTCTGAAAAAGAGTTGATCACGTTGAGGATGTGAGGCACCGTTGTTGCGGGGCTTCTGGTCAGTATCAAAATGTCATCCGCATACATGAGCAGCTTATGTTCCTCTCCACCAGCCTTTATGCCCACTATTTTGTTACCAGCGCAAAGATTAAGGGAGATAAAGGACAGCCCTGCCTTGTTCCTCTATGAAGCTCAAAAGGGGGGGATTTCCTGCCATTTGTTACCACAGATGCCTTTGGATTTTGATATAATAATTTGACCCATTTAATAAAAGATGGACCAAGGCCGACGTTCTCCAGCGTCTGGAAAGAGACGTCCACACTACCCTTTCAAATGCTTTCTCAGAATCAAGCGAGAGAGCTACAGTTATATCAGGTTCATTTCAAGCTTGCCAGATAAGATGAAGCAACCTGCGGAGATTGTCAGACGATGTTCTATTTTTAATAAAGCCCACTTGGTCTGGGTGGATAAGTTTTGGTAGAAAACCCTCCAGTCTAGAAGCCAAAATCTTGGATAGTATCTTAGCATCAACATGAATCAGTGATACGGGTCGGTAGCTACCACACTGCTGCGGGTCCCTACCTTTTTTATGAATCAAAGTGATTAAAGCAGTTTGCATACTGTCTGGGAGGGATCCCCTCTCTAACGCATCTCTAAAAACTCCAAGTAGCCTTGGTGCAAGTAAATCTGAGAAGGCTTTATAAAAATCAGCTGGGAGACCATCCTCCCCCGGGGATTTACCATTCTGTAAGTCTTTTATTGCCTTTTTAACCTCCTCTAATGTATTGTCCACTCCAATTTCACCCGTTCTTCGTCTTACAGGGTTGGGCATCTTATCTCAGATAGAAAATGTCTTACATTCTGACCCTCAGGATTGTCTGATTTATAGAGATCTTGATAAAATATGTTAAATATAGCATTAATGTCTGTCTCGTCTGTCTTCAGATCGCCCCTATCATTTTGTATTGCTGGTATTATTGATCGTGTATACTGCTGCTTTGCTCTCTGCGCCAGAAATCTCCCTGTTCTTTCCCCTTGTTCATCATATTTCTGTTTAGTTCTGAATAAAGTATATTCTACTTTCTTCTGTAATATGGAGTTACATTCTACTTTTAGTTTGTTTAGTTCCAAAAGGGTAGCTTGGTCAGGCTTGGAAGAATGTACATTTTCCAGATTTTTTATTTCCAGCTCCAATTCCTTAAGCCGTTGAACCGATTTCTTTTTCAGATATGAACAGTGTTGAATGAGTCGACCTCTAATGACTGCCTTAAATGTATCCCACTCCACGGCTGTGTTTGAAACTGAGCCTTCATTATTCAGCCAATAATCCATTATTTCGTTTTTTATAAATTCCAGGGACTGTCCATCTCGGAGTAGGGATGTATTAAATCTCCACCTAGTGGGTGGGGTTCTTGGCATTTATCAACTTGAGGGTCCCTAACTTTGTTAAAGTCCCCGCCTAATATTATATACGAGTTTCCGAATTGTCTTATAGCATTGCTGACGTCTATAAAGAAACCTGGCAAGTCCGCTGTTGGGGCATATATATTCATAAAAGTACATCTAGCACCATATAATTCAATATCGATAGCTATCCATCTCCCCTCTTCATCTGATTGTTGTTTAAGTATTTTAATTCTGAGATTCTTTCGTATCAAAATGGCAACTCCCTCTGGCTAGAGGATCCAGCACTATAAAAACCTGATACCCACCCCTCAAGTCTACGCTCAGGGCTTCTGGGCCCTCAGGTGTTTGACCCACCACTGGTAGGCTGCTTGGAGCCGGTTGGTGGGGTGTCTTAAAACAACAGCTGTCTGTGAACAGGTTTTCTAAATTAGTTGCAGACCTCCTATCTGCCAGTGCCACTTCAGAATCCTAATACTTGGCCTGTGTCAACAAAATAAACCCCAACATCTTCAGGTGAACTAAATAACATATTTCAATAGATCTGAATTTCTGACAAGCATCTGTGTTATTTTTAAATGAAATCCTTGAGATCCTATTTAAAATCTAAATATAATATGAACTGCTAATGTCTCTGGTAAAGAAACACACCAATGTAATGGATTAAAAACAACTAAAATCATGATACTGACAAAGTGAATGAATTCCTGGTGAGACTGCTTCTACCTGTCAGTGCTTAGATATTATCAAGCTGAAAAAATGAATATAGAAATCCAACATACTTTCATCAAATGTCTTTCTATTATGAATTTAAATTAAATGTATCCCCCTAATTTTACCTCAATAAAGTATATGGCTTTTACTTCTTTACCAGGCTAGTTACAAGATGTTGTCTAAATTAAATCTCATTACATTACTATGTTTTAGCTTAACTGTAATAGTTTCTTTCTACATTTCAAACCTCAGTTACTTTAATACTTGTTGAAATATTACAAAATTGTTTCATTATCACAGTTCACCTTCACTGGTATTCTCATTCTGGAATTACCTCTCTCAGTAGCCCCTTGGCCACTGATTCTGCATCTGTGTTACCTCTTATAACTCAATCAATATTAGAAACATGTCAACATTAATCAAACAGTATCTTATCCCCAGATATGGAGCAGGTCAAATCTAAAACTGTCAATCAATGGTCAGATTGAACTTCCGAGTTGGGGCGGCAGGTTTCTTTCAGTCCCTAAATGAAAAAATTCCACACTACCCCTTTGTACACATGTACACATGTGTAACAAAATCCTGTATGGGAAGAAAACCTTCAGGTAACCAGTGGTTATAAGAAAATACCAAACATCATTCACAAATGTACATCCATTATTTTTCACAGTAAACACTCCAGTGAAAATAAGTGTTTATTTCCAGCTGTCAGTCCTAAAAGAAACATAATCTTTAGATGTTAGTTTGAACTTCACATTCTGTCAACCGCCACTGCCTGTGGGATTAAGAAACGGGTCACATGTGCGTTTTTCCAAATGTGTGGAATTGTAGGAAACCTGTGTTTCCCATGGAGCTCCAAAATAATGTGTTAGTCTAAAAACATGCTCGGTTAGTTATTGTTTTAGAATCATGCAGTTACACTGATCACATGCAGAAATACATTCACACTCACTCTGTCAGGTAGTAAAGTCAAGTTTGGTCAGCCCCAGAGTCAGTCATTGATAGTGCTTTTCTCAAGTCACACTGTCAGTCAGGGTCAAAGGTCATTTGGTCTCAGTTTCATTGGCCATGTGTCGTGCTCTGCAGAGACTTTGATATTTCAGCATAGGCCAGTATCCTCTGTCTACAAAAATCCGTCATATATGGAGCGCCATCATTTATCAATTCACGATTACCACTTTAAGTCAGATATCTCTAACTTGTCATCGGGACGGCTGCTTCCCACATTTCCTGCAACTTGGTACAAAACTCACTTCATAATAGTACTACTACTACTGCAATTTATTTACACCTAAGTGGTATTAAAATGTCTAATAAATCTATTTCAGAAACTTGTGTACATAACTATTATCTTAAGTCAAAACATTAGTAGGATCTGTGTAGCTCTGCATTTCATAGCTCATTATACTCATTTATCTTCAATTCTGGTCTACTTAAAAACAATGTTAAACTATTTAGCATTGTGTGGAACCTTGGTTGTCCGAACATGCAACCATCACCCTTTACTCTATCAATGATTAAAAACAGTTTCCATCCTAAAGCCCTCCTATGGTAATAACTATGCCACAATGGTGAAATCAATATTGTAACAAATGAGATCACAAATGTATTCACACATGAATAAAAATCTCTTGAAGAATAATTTATTAATATGATGGAAAGATTGAAGAATATGGTTCTACACTGTGCTACTCCAAAACACTCCCTGCTTAAAGTGTAGTGCATATTTCCCTCATGTCTCCCCCTTTAACCCTCAGTGTGTTTTTAGGATGACTTTCTCATTGTACTTTAATAGTTTCCCCTTTACTGCTATTTTGAATTTACCAATAGATTAATTCATGGTTAATACCTCTTTTTATCTTTACTTATTTATCAAGTCAATTCAAGTTATTTAAATGTGGTCTCTTCTATGTGCGTTTTGTGAATAAGTGTGTTTATGTGTAAACTCACTCATTCCCGTTTTCCTTTTCTCCTCCTCTGGTTGTCTCAAGCCGTGACCCCGACCTCCTCACTTCCAATCGATCATGCCAACTCCTCTGATTCTGTCTTCTCTTCAGTCCATCAGCTCTTGAATCCATCCGCTGTAACTGTTTTAGGCAGCCTTTGGCCCAGTCACATCTGCAGCCCACATCAAGCCACTGTTCTTTGCACTGCTTTGCATTTCATCTCCTCTTTTACAGAGGAGGAGATGATGCTGCTGCTGCTTTATGGAGGGCGGATTCTGCTCTCATGTCCCCCACTCTGCTCCTGTGCCAAATCTCGTGGCTCAGCTTCATGCCCTGTCTGAGTGACTGATGAGAGTATTTCTGTATGTCAGCAAGCGGTTTGGTTCTGGATGCCTCAGGTAGAGACGGTTCAACTATCTGTTTGATGGAGAAGGAGGAGTCTCCTGTTGGGTTAGGTCTTTTGTCTGCTTGGAGGGACGGGGTCGTAGCCTTACTAACTCAGAGGGGGAGTCCAGGTCTCGGGACGCATCATCTATAAGAAATCTAGCACACTGAGGTTAAATAAATCCAACCCTTTCCACTCTGTCTTTTTCTAATCATACTATCTGTCTTAGTTGCTAAATGCCATCTAAACAACACCATTAATGTCTACTAATGATATTACAAAAACTCCCTCTAAAAATTGTTTCATCCATTGTTACATATCTACCCAACCTGACTCTTTCAGGAAACCATTTTCTTCTATAAATTGAAATACCTGTTTCACGCATCACATATTTCACACACTACGAAAGAACATCTCTATACTTTCTCCAATATTTCAAATCCCACTGTTACTTAGAACAATAGTAACCCTGCAGAGCACACTAATCAGATTACAGTAATGAAATTTGACTCAAGTGTAGGCCTATGTCTACTTTCCATTTTACTTATTACTTTTAGTGAACATTTATTTATATTGTCTAAATCCCTTGTCTATGATGTGCAAAAAGTTAGAGTATAAAAATGTGTTTTTCTCAATGTATTTACACTTCTCGGATTCTTGAGTTTACTCATCTCCTGGTGCTGTCCTTCCTAAAAATGTTAGCAAACACAAAACTCCCACTACAACATTTATAGATAAATTGATCTAGCAAAATGAATTATTTTCTAATTCAAAATGTGACAAAAGAACAATGATTTGTCTTTCACAAGATGGTGGTCTAACAGAATGACTCTTGACCTCATGGGGTCAAATAGATTTAGCCATGAGGCGGCTGACTTTAAAATGAACTGGGACAAACAAACCACATGCATGTGGGTACATTATAGTTAAGACAAATACCATGAAATTTACAATGCAATGCAACGGTATCAATCAGTTCTCAAAGACTATGTTTAAATAGCAGCAAATCATTGTTTCTTATTTATTTCAATATATCTACCACTTCAAATCACACCTTGATCTGTTCATTTTCTATGTATTTCACTCCAACTTCAGATCACTAGAGAAAAAGCAAGCAGACACACTCCGGGCCGCTGCTGCTCTCGAGAGGAAAAAGGGGGGGAACTCTCACAGACAAATACTGACACCCCCCTCTCTCTCCCCCGCTGTAGCTCTCAGCCTTTTTAGGAGAAGGGGGGCTTCTTTCAACAATTAACACTTCTGACTCCGTATCTATTTATCTGACTAAGGCTGTTTCATGTTCAATAATATATTCTATTTATTCACATGGAACATAAATATATCCTCCTCACTGTCTGTGCAGCTTTTAAGATGCGATATTTCTTTCAACAGAATGGGAGTTTAAACCCCAACAGACTTATAACGCACCTCCCGCCCCATGAGCGTCGGATCTGTTATTTAATTTAGTCTTAGATGCAGACTCAATACTAGCACCTTCAGCTAGCTGCTGTGCGGGACTCTACATGTATACCCGCAACCAACACTACACTGGCTTATAACGCACCTCTTGGTTCCTATGAACCTCAGATTTGTTATTCACTTCAGCCATGGATAGAGACTCGATACTCTACTTGGCTTCCCCAGCAAGTATAGCCTGTGAAGACTCCCATACCTCCACTAGGCCAGGGACTCTATCAGTACAGCGGTTAAGCCCTCAAATCAAGGGAAATTGTGCACTTTTTGAAAGAAACATGAAACTTCTACCATAGTTAGTTTATATCATGAGGTTTATTTTTAGATGTAGAGGGAAGTCAGATTTGACCTCTGAGGCCCGGGAGAGGTCAAATCGGGGATGGCCACCAATAATATTCAAAACTGACTCACTTTGGAACCGAACACTGTAGAAAAACACTTAAGGTGTCATTTCCCACAAATGTTAGGGTGCCCATTCTGTTGGTGATACATTTGAGACCAATATAATTCAAGAAAATGCATTTATGTTAAAGTCAAGGTAAAAATATATCAAAATATTTATTTTTTATGTACCCAAGAACATTCTTCAATTGATTTCTTTGTAGTCTCAGTATTATTTAGTTATAAGTTATTATTTCATGGGGTGTGTGGATATTTGTATGCATTCTCAGCACAGATTTATCAGCAGTTGACCCCCCTAGACCATTTCCACAGACTACCTGCAATACCACCGCGGACCACTGGTTGAAAACCCCCTGCTCTAAAGCTTCATTAGCCTACTTATTCGAGGGGTTGTTGCTAGACAACATGGTGAGAAGTATTCAGAAATGCCACTTCTGACACTTCGGACATTTCTAACAGGTAAAAAGATTGACTATGAACAAACAATATTATTAAAAACAATATTAATATTAATATATGCCTTTGAATGCGAATGTATTGAATTTGACTGTAGCCAGGAAGGAGTTTTCCTTGCTAGCTAGCAAGGAAAACTCCTAGCTAGCTAGCTAGCTAGCTAGCGTGATCAAAATAATTATCCTAGCTTAAGTAGAAGACAGTCTGGAACATTTCTGTTTGAGCTGAGTAGTTTAATGATTGAACAGAGTATTTTCTAGAGATGTCAACTCGGTTATTATGTCAAATTTGGGTAACATTTTACCTGTCATAACAGTAACAAAACACAGTCACGGACATGTCACGAACATGTCATAAACATTATGTCAATGTCATATATATATGACACATATATGTCATATCATTGTCATTAAGTGTCATTTGGTTTAACCTAACCCTACAAAAACCGAATGACACAATGACAACAGTGTTTAATACAATGTTAAATTGTTATCTTTTCAGATTCCCACGTCTTGCTGGAATTTTAACCCTCACCATGTCAAAGCGTCACAGCTTGATGGTCCCTACCCAGCCCTCGTTATCCAAGCAATCCAAGCCACCCCCCAGCACTAACTGGGACATTTGTGTCCTCTGTCAAGTCAAAACAGATGAACCTTTACAGTGTCCTCTCAGAAACAAATATAAACAGTCTGTTGGTAGTGGCTATGTATCCCTCACAGAAGACCTTCTCCGGTTCCATACCCTTCAGCATATGCCAATGGACCTCAACCTGGAGCGATTAGATGATGGAGATGGCATAGAATCCACTTTGAAGAGACACAAGGCAGAGTGGCACAAGAGATGTCGGCTAAAATTCAACAAAAAAGCATATGATGAGCTAAGTCGGGGGAAATTAACTTCAGCACAACAACAAAGTACCTCATCTGTACACACGCGATCTGCCCACAGCCATTCACAGTCCACAGAACCTACTTGCTTCTTTTGCAATGAGCCTGCTGCAGGTTCCTCAGGTTTGCATAATGCATCAACCTACAACATTGACAGAAATGTGAGGAAGTGTGCCCTTGAGCTTGAGGACACTGCTCTGTTGGCCAAGCTCGCAGAAGGTGACATGATTGCCATTGAGGCCAAGTACCATCATCGCTGTCTGTCTTCATTGTACAACAAAGCCAGGCAGGCTGCATCTAAACACAATGATGGAGATGATACTTGCCTACATGGCATAGCCTTTGCACTTTAGTGGCATATCTGGAAGACAAGAACAGTGATGAGAACACTTCCCCTGTCTTGAAATTGACTGACATCGCTCAGTTGTACAAGACCAGGCTGGAACAACTTGGTCTGACTGTAGATAAACGGATTCACACCACCAGACTGAAAGAACGACTGCTTTCTGAGCTTCCACATCTGAGGGCACATTCACAAGGAAGAGACGCACTTCTGAGTTTTGAGAATGACATTGGACCAGCTCTCATGATAGCCTGTCAAACTGACAGTGATGCCATGCACTTAATGCGAGCAGCACAAGTAGTGCACAAAGAAATCTTTGGTTCGTCTTTCTCTTTTGACGGATCATTCCAAGAAAACTGCCAGCAGAGGGCTGTGCCACCATCTCTCTTGGCTCTCGTCAACATGGTACTTGATGGTACAAACATTAAGCATCAGACCACCACAAAACCTGCCCTAACAATCTCCCAATTGATGGTCTTTAACAGTAAGAAGCAGGCACGGAACATGGATTCACCAAGCTCAGCACGTACAAGGCACACCCGAGAAACTCCACTCCCTCTATATCTGTCCCTCAAGATTCATGCAGTTACACGAAGTAGGGGGTTAGTTGACACACTGTTCAACCTGGGATTGTGTGTTTCCTATGACAGGCTGCTGCAAGTCACATCAAACATTGCCAATGGTGTCTGCCAGCAATTTAGGATGGAAGATGTTGTGTGCCCACCAAAGTTGCGTAATGGACTGTTCACAACAGGAGCTGTGGACAATATAGACCATAACCCAAGTTCTGCAACAGCCAAAGATTCCTTCCACGGCACTGGAATCTCACTAATGCAGCATCCATCACACACACAAAGCGGAACTGATCGTGGTGTACTAGTGATTAGTCAAGATGGCTCTTCCACCAAGTCAGTGAAACCTCTGCCAACATCATACACAGTCGTGCCACCAGCTTCCCTCCACAAAAAGGAATTTAGTGTGCCACCTGTACAAGGTCCTGTGAGACCCTCCACCCTCCTAGTTTCTACAGCCGCCACAGAGGATGAATATGCATGGCTCAGAAAAGTCAAGACAGCTGTTGAAACGTCAGCCATTGATGGCATGATATCGTGGTCTGCCTACCATGCCTGTGTTCACCATGCCGTCATCCCTCCTGCAGCAATCAATGCATTATTACCTCTCTTTCTTGACAATGCACATTCAGTAGCAATGATTCGGCACTCTATGGAAATCGTAAAAAGAACAATTCAACATGTGAACCCTGGTCAGATTCCTGTCATTGCTGCTGACCAACCACTGTATACTCTCGCTAAACAAGTACAGTGGACCTGGCCAGACACTTATGGAGAAGATCACTTTGTGATCATGTTTGGTGGTCTACACATCGAAATGGCTATGTTGAAGTTGCTGGGAGACTGGCTAGAAGACAGTGGCTGGACCAATGCTCTGGTCCAGGCTGATATTGCAAGTTCTGGAACAGCAAATTCCTTCATACATGCCAAACATGTCACCAAGACCCGCCATGCACACCAGGTCACAGCTGCAAGCCTCTATACACTACTGCAACGAGCATACAATGAAAATTGCATATCTGATGATACAGATGCCATGCCACCTGACAGTCTATCTTTTGAGGAGTGGTGCATACAACAAGCAAAGGCTAGTGTTCACTTTGACTACTGGCATAAGACCCTGTCATTGCAGCTTCTCGTTTTGCGGTACATGAGGTCCATTCGTGAAGGCAACTTCCAGCTGTACGTGGAATCCCTAACACAGATCATGCCCTGGATGTTCGCCCTGGATCACACACACTACAGCAGATGGCTTCCCGTACACATCCGTGATATGATGACTCTTGCGGACAGACACCCAGATGTCCTGGCAGAATTCAAGTCTGGACATTTCGTGGTGCACAAAACCAGCAACCAGTTCTCTGCCATGGCACTTGACCAGTGCCATGAACAGAATAATGCCATGGTCAAAGGTTCTGGTGGGGCTATCGGACTGACTGGCAATCCAGAAGCACTCAGACGCTGGATGGTAGCAGGACCAGAAATCGCCAGGATCACTAAAGAGTTTGAAGAACAGGCAACACACCAACAGCATGGACCCAGTGACTCTAGACACCATGACCAGCAACCTGGAGTGCAAGCCACATTCCTGAAGGAGGTTAAGGCACTTGTCACGGTGCTGGAAGAGATGGGGAATCTATTTCTAGAACACAGCCAAGATCTTTTAGTCATTGACACA
This sequence comes from Notothenia rossii, assembly GCF_949606895.1. Taxonomy (NCBI): domain Eukaryota; kingdom Metazoa; phylum Chordata; class Actinopteri; order Perciformes; family Nototheniidae; genus Notothenia; species Notothenia rossii. The sequence goes on from NC_136902.1 coordinate 43,735,278, forward strand.
AGAGACATCGTTGATACCCAAGTTGCTGATACTGTAAGAAGGATTTATACCATTGGTGAGGAGCAGTACACCGAGTTTGTGACCCAAAGGCTGGAAAGGTGTACAACACCTATCACACACCCTCTTCCAAAAAAAAAGTTGCCACTATTCAGCAGACCACCTGTGAAGGTCAAATCAAAAGAGAAAGCACAACTCGCTGCACTGAAGAGTGACTGTGGTCTTTTTTCAAGGCTGTACATCTCATGTCAAACACGAGATGGAGACATCAACCACTTCTTTTCCCACGAAAACCAGGCAGCACCTCCAGCTCTGTCAAGTGGAGGAAAACTTCGGTTCGGGGTTAAAGCAGATCTGCTTCGCTGCCTGGAGTCAAATCTGCTTGAAATCAAGAGTGTTCCTAAGACTGATGCAGTAATTATAGATGGTGCAGCTGTGGTTCAAATGCTGAATCCAAAGTTATCAAGAACATTTCAAGAGTATGGAGAAACAGTGTTCATACCATACATCTCTGCTCAACTAGAGGTAAGCATCCGTGTTGACCTTGTCTGGGATGTATACCTATCTGCCAGCCTGGAAGCTTCAACAAGACAGAAGAGGGGAAATGGCAAGAGGAAAAGGGTGGCTCCCCTTACTGTGATGCCCAAGAACTGGAAAGACTTCCTTCGATGTGATGAAAACAAAACAGAGTTATTTTCCTTCCTGGCCCGAGAAGCCGTAAGTCTGCCAGTAGCACAGGGCAAGGAACTGTATGCAACAGATGGAACTGGAGTCCTCTGCTCTCCTGCCGATTCATGTGTGACCTGCCTTGCCCCATGTTCACAAGAAGAGGCAGACACCCGGCTACTTCTGCATGTGGCAGACGCTGTGCATAAAGGTTGTAAGAAGGTGACCATACGTACCGTTGATACAGATGTGGTGGTGTTGGCAGTGGCTTGTTTTAGCAAAATAGCTCCCGATGAACTGTGGGTTTCCTTTGGTGTTGGGTCGAGTTTCCGGTTTATCGCTATTCATGAAATGGTTGCCACAATGACTCCTATCCAATGCCTGACTCTCCCTGTCTTTCACGCTTTCACTGGATGTGACACCGTGTCTGCATTTGCTGGCCGTGGAAAGAAGATTGCCTGGGAGAGATGGAAGTCTTTCCCAGAGGTCAGTGATGCTTTCCAGGAACTCCTGTGCATGCCAAGTGAGGTCAGTGAAGATTCCATGTTACTGCTGGAAAGATTCGTGGTGCTCATGTATGACCGAACGAGTGAGTGCATGGAAGTGAATGATGCCAGGAAACAGCTTTTCTCCCAGAAGTCCAGGAGTTTAGAAAACATCCCTCCAACCCAGGCTGCCCTCAAACAGCACATCAAGCGTACTTGCTTTCAGGCTAACGTTTGGAACCAGTCACTGGTCCTGGACCCAGAGATGCCAGAGCCATCTGATTGGGGCTGGACAAAAGAAACCACTGGGTGGCAGCCACTCTGGACAACTCTCCCTGAAGCAGCAAAGTCTTGCCATGAGCTGATCCGCTGTAACTGTCAGAAAGGGTGCACTGGACGGTGCTCATGTGTCAAAGCTGCACTTAAGTGTACAGATCTCTGCTTTTGTTCTGGGGACTGTTAAGATTTTTGATCACTACCAATATGTGATCCTGACATGAAAGGACTGTGGTGTTGTTAACCACTTCTCCGTCCCTTGATGATGATTAAAAAGTTAAATAATAAATCAGTTAAAAAATTACTTATTATTTCAATGACTGTTGTTATTGGCATTGTTATTATTGTTATTGACATCATTATTAACCTTATCATTACTGTTATTATTTTGAAAATAAACTACCTTTTTGCATCGTTCACCACCCTATGTTTGCATTATTTGACCTCCACATTGATCTAAATGCATTTTCTTGAATTCTATTGGTCTCAAAGGTATCACCAACAGAATGGGCACCCTACAATGTGTGGGAAATGACACCTTAAGTGTTTTTCTACAGTGTTTGGTTCCAAAGTGAGGCATTTTTGAGTATTATTGGCGGCCATCTTGAATTTGACCTCTCCCGGGCCTCAGAGGTCAAATCTGACTTCCCTCCACATCTGAAAATAAACCTCATGGTATAAACTAACTATGGTAGAAGTTTCATGTTTCTTTCAAAAAGTGCACAATTTCATGGTTATCCGCTCTACTATATACCCTTCCAACCGTTAGAGACTCAATACCCTACGCTGAAATACTTGCTGATTCACTTTTCTATGTATATAACTTTCCTACCAACTCTAAAATTTAGTTTAGCCAATTACAGACCTTCGATAGAAACAGGCTCGTCTGCTCACCTTTCAATTGTAGGATCCTCGTTTTAGTTGTCAGAGATTATTCTAGGCCTCTTCTCCGGACCATTCGTCCGCTGGCTGTTGATTTTCCTCTAAAAAACCCTACTCATGACGTCACCACGTCGGCACGTCGCCACGTCATGACGTCATCACAGCGGGGAAACACCATTTGTTGGGGCAGAATCTCTGCTCCGCGCCGTTCCTCTATGAGTTTGTTTTAAAAAAAGGAAAAGTCAAAGCACCAGGATAAGGGTTAAACAATAATCTGCTTTAATGGTAGAACATACAAATACTTCACCTAATCACGAAGCACTCTGCAGAGTACTCCGGGCTCAGGTTCTACCACCGTGTGAGACACGTCTCAGGAACGGCAAGTCAAAAACAAGAGCGCCGATCTTCAAAATGATCACAACATTTATACACAGAGTTCACTTCTGAGCGAGCTAGACAGTGAGTTGGTAGTGTTCCATTGGTCGGTTTCCCTTCTGGGCGGGATCCCAGGTAGTAAGTCAGTTTGTTGATTCCATCTGTTGCTTCTGTGCGCGCGCGTGTGTGTGTGTGTGTGTGTGTGTGTGTGTGTGTGTGTGTGTGTGTGTGTGTGTGTGTGTGTGTGTGTGTGTGTGTGTGTGTGTGTGTGTGTGTGTGTTCTGTCCCTCTGCCCTTAGGCAGATCCCCTAATCGATGATTTGGAGTCATGACAGAGGACTCTTTGACAGGACAAATACTCATTCCCCTAAACATCTTCAACACACACAAACATCCTATCATGTATCTTTAACAGAAGTTAATTGTTCTTATCGCTTAATGGCTTCCCTGAACTTCCCTTCACCCCAAAGTCAGCTTACTAGGAATGAATACATTTTATTGATAAGCTCAAAAGGACGTTTATCTTGTTTACTGCTGTGTGACCCAAGTCTCAAGGCCTGCAGGATGTGTAGGAGATAAATCATTAATTCTACAAGACTTTAACTGTCTTATATCTGAAAATGCATACGGGAATTCCCCTGTTGATTGCAAGGACTATTGATCATTAACAGAGAGACCCTAGGGGCCTCTTCTTGGTATCTACTAGGCAGAAGTCACTCAATGCAGAAATCACAAGTTTAACACACATTCTATATAAGGTGACATTAAAATGAATATACCAGATTAAACTTTCCTGCCATAACACGTTACTTTAATCCTTCAAATAATTCAAATAATACTTCAATAGTCTATGATTTTAACTTGGAGGCTACTATTAGCATCGTTAGCACCGATGTAGCTACCACTCGCTTACACGCTAACCCAAGCCGTAACATTAATTACGTAGGTGATTAAAATCATTAACACATAAATAAGTACTCGAATTTCACTTACCGCAAAACCGCATTCATGCACCGTCTGTTTCAACCGCAGAGCGAGTCACAATAGTCCGATATATAAGCATGAAGAACAAACAAACAAGGCCGGCGGCAAGTTGTGTTCCCTGGATGAGCTGAACAGGCAGAGTGCCTTCCTGTAGCTTCACGGAGCAGCTAGCAGAGAGAAAAGAAGCTAGCAGCAGCAGTCACTTCACAGAGCCTTCACTCAATGTGACCACGCTCTAATTTATGCAAAAACTTTAAGACCTAATATAAATAAAAGGGTCGTGTTAGAAAACAATTCACTCACAGATCCATAATCATGAAGGTGGAATCTTACTATATTCATAATAATATTTATTGCATCCATGGGTAGAAACATGTTTTTTTATGCTGTAAAGTTGGGCATTTTAACATGGGGGTCTATGGAAATTGCTCCTTTATGCAGTCAGTCCCTATCGGACAATATATGAACTGCAGTGTGTGCCACTTCCGTATTGGCGTCCCGGCTCTTCCACAGAGTTTGCCGCTTGGTTTAAACGCTGTTTTATGCTGAAAAAAACAGAAATGATAATGTAGTGCGTAAGGCAATATCTCATTTTGAGTGAGGGGCACCAGCCCTTCATACAGGTCACTCTCTGTGAGAATAGTTCATATTTTCCCTCCAGTTTGGAGAAATATTATTTTATCATATGTTAGTTCAGCAGTGTCAACCAATCCTCTTAATCCTAGAATTATTGAGACGCATTAGCGACACCAGGGGTATTGTTTTTCGCAGCAACGATGATGCATAATAACATGACAAAAGACATTATTGAAACAAGTAAACTATTTGTTGTGCTAATGGCAGATTTTTTAGTGAATATAGATGTTTACCATCAGAAAACCATGCATCATACGATATTTTTGTAAGCCTTATGGGTACACGGAGAAGTTATATTTATTTAATGCAACGTTATGGGTTTTACATGTCCTGTTCATAATAGGGTAATCATTGCAATATTGATTGAGCATGTTATGCTCAAAGGAGGGAGTGTCATGATAATACAGATATGTTGATTCGGTGACGTTGTAGTTAATAAATAATAACATGTAGTTAACAATAGGTCTCATAACAACAAGAGGTATGCCAAAGCTTGGCCCTTCTACAAGGAGTTTTAGATATTAGACAAATAGAAGTGGATGAATATGTCAGAACTCTGAGTAATATTCTGCAAGTTTTGTCTACACAGGCTAGGAAAACTACAGAGATACCAAACGAGACACCAGAAGAGACTCTTGTTCGGCCAGGTGATTGGGTGAGGGTGAAAGTTCACAAAAGACAGTGGGCTCTTCCCCGGTGAACGGAAGTGTGAGAAGTTGTAACAAACTTCACACGCGCTCCGGTTTAAAGGTAAAGAAAAAGGAGCAAATTGACACCACCTCACACATTGTCACCCTTCACTGGCAACTTCCAGAAAATGATTGGAAGTTAGGACTGATTTGGCAGAGCTGGAACAAAACAATAAATAGAAATAAGATAAAGATAGAAACAGCTCAAAAGACGAATTGTCTAGATTTTTATAGATTGTACATTCATGTAAAAACCTTTTTTTGTTTTACATCTGAAAAAGAATCCAATTTTTTGTATATGTTATTTTAGTATTCATTATTTAAATTCTGTAACTGACACAACCAGGGATAAAATAGAGATGATGACAAGAACAAAGCCAAACCAATTGTGGGGTCCCCTAGGGATAAGAGGCAGAATAGCATTGTCGATTGTGCTCATTACACTTGGCACCTTGTTGGTTGGATGGGGAGTACAATATCAAGTAAAATATGGAACCATTAGTTCACTCATAGAGAATGCCCACATCACTAACAGAACTCCAGCTGTGTTTCAGAGACTTTCAGGTATCCCCAGAGCCAAAAGATCAGCTGAGCAACAAGAGGAGGAGTTCGAAATACTCGTTCCCAAAGGTGAGGCGGTTATAATCAAGATGATTCACCCCCCTTATATGAAGTTCTTGTATCAAATGATGAGATGGGTTTAAGTGATCGGGATATGTAAGTGATGGGGATTAACAGATTAGGGGAATCTCTAAATACACTGGATCCATGTTTTAGTCTGTACCAGAAACACCCCCTGTTAAGTTTATGAACAACCGACCGGTGACTTGAGTAGAATTATTGAAAATGATTACAGTTGAAACAGGCTACTAACCCAAAAGTACAGCTTTGTACGTACAAACTCTATGAACAAAATTTCCCAGCAGATAGTGGCGACATTGCAGATATGTCCAGTCACAAAAGTTACTTATGTTCTAAATAACAGTGAGATTTAAAATGATGGAGAAAATATGGGGACGTTCTTTTATAGTGTGTGAAATTTGTGGTGCTTGAAACATGTAGGTATTTTAAATGTATAGAAGAAAATTGTTTCCTGAAAGAGTTGATTGGAGTAGACATGTTACAGTGGGTGAAAACAATGTTTAGGGATATCGTACAATTATTAGAAGACATTAACTGGGCTTAAATGACATTTAACATCAAAGAAAGATAGTATGGTTAGGAAAATAGAGAGGGAAAGATTGGATTTATTTGATCTCAGTGTTAGAATTAACTATAGATAATGCGTCCCAAGATCTCTCTCTCTCTATCTCTCCGTCTGTCAGAACGCTACGACCCCAACTTCCAGGCAGACAAAAAACCTCACCACGGAAGACTCCTCCTTCTCCATCGAACAGACAGAGAACCAGAGCTGAACCAATAATGACAAGACTTTATCCAGAAACATCTCCACCTGAGGGCATCCAGAACTACAGGTGACATAAAAAGGTACACTCTCATCGGTCCCCCACAGGACATGAAGTTCCAAGCTGAGCCACAAGATTTGGGCACAAGAGCAGAGTGTGGGACATGAGAGCAGAATACGCCCTCCATGCAACAAAGTAGAGACTGTAAAGGAGGAGATGAAATGCAAAGCAGTTGGGCCACTCAAAAGAGTTACAGCGGAAGGATCCAAGAGCGGATGGACTGAGGAGAAGGTGGACGGAGGAGAAGACAGGACGGAGGAGTTGGCATGGTCCGGCAGAACGTGAGGGGGTCGTGGCTTGACAACCAGAGGGGGAGAGAAGGAAAACGGGAGTGAGTGAGTTTACACATAAACACACTTATTCACCAACGAGAAATACGTAAAGAAAAAGATTTATTAGCCATGAATTAATCAATTGGTGAATTTATAAAGAAAGAAAGAGGAAACTATTAAATAACCCTAAAAACACACTGAGGGTAGAACATATTATTCCATCTTTTCATCATATGAACAAATTATTCTTTAAGAGTTTTTTATTCATGTGTGAATTTGGGGAAGATTTAATTTGTTACAGTATAGACCTACAGTTTAAAGGGATGGTTTTAGTAACCACTCTATAAAAGCAGACACATCTTTATTTGTATGGAAAATGTTAAAGGTAGAGCTAGTACCAAGCCAAAGATAGTATTCCAATCTAGAGTATTGATTTCTCCATTGTAGCATGGTTATTACCTCAGGAGGGAAGATTAAGGTGGAAATAACATTTGTTTTTCGTCCAAGATGTAGAGTTTTAAAAAGACACTGGGCAAAGAGAGATTGCACATTTTAATTAAAAAAAAAACTAATATAATTGGGAGTAATACATGTGGGGCCTTGGATCACTCATTGTGATGGTGCATATTTTACAACAAATATCGTTCAGGGAGAAGGGGTCGCTCGACCCACCCTGCAGATGTTTTAAATCTTACTTGCAGCTTCAGAGGGAGCGCACGGCACCAGAGTATGAGTTTTAAAAGACAAGCACCACCAGCTCCTAATGGTCATCCATTCACCAGATGAACTGACATTTAGAGATGTTATTTAAAGGAGAAACATACCTGCCATAAGTGTAAATTCCGGAATTGAACTACAAACCATTAAATGAAATTACTTCTGTTTTTAAAATCCTTGTTAAAGGAGGGAGTAATTATCACATGCTCGGCCACCCAAGGTTCCACAAAGGGGTTAGCATAGTTATTTAAGTAGACCATAATTGAAAATAAATTAGTATAATGCGTTGTTGATATTCCACCGGTTCTCACACCATGTCAGGGACTTTATCACTGCATTAGAACAGACCACCCAAAGGTACTTAGTAGGAACTTTTAAGTGATGAAATTCTACAACTTTTGTAACTGACCAAAATCTTCTCCCAGAAATGACTGTCTAGAATGCCGTACCCCAGAGTAGAACGTACAGATTGAACACGACGGCCCCTTCTAGAGAACATATTACTTTCATACCTTAAATGGTATGAAAGGAGGGAGGGTACATTTCTCATGAGGAGACAGTTACAAATGCTAGCAGAACAAGATGACCAACCCCCGTATACATATGTTAATGACAATGATGAGTTAGTTTAAATGATATGGATGTTCGGAGATGAGATTGATCAATTAATGTCCAGCCGATGTGATTCTTTAAATGATGAAATCATGTGAAGAATTGAGCAAAATAAAATGCTAAAATGGAGTGAATCCATTTAAATTTACTTTATACTATTCCAAGATAGTTTATTTTTATTTTTCAATTTACTTTGCCAATCCAAGATATTTTATGTTATTCTTTATTACTTTATACTATTCTAATATGGTGGATCTCATGTTTTATAAATCATTGCTATTCTAAAATGGTTTGTTTCTTTTCACTTTGTAAAAAACAAGTGCCTTAACACTGAGCGTGGTATGGGAACGGTTTATGTGAAAGGAGGGAGGAAGAAATGTTCTAATATCAAGCCATTGCTGCAATATTTGAAGAATGATATTGAATGTAAACAATAGAAGTTATGCACAAGGGAAAACTTTTATGTTTGAGCACAGTCAAAGTATTTTTTGTATTTTTGTAAAGTTAAGGCTATTGAACCATTCCATTTTGATTGTATGTTTGTAACATGAGTTATGTACTATGCAAAGTTCAGATGAAGAACTCATTGATTTCAGTATTAGATACACACCTAAAAGGCGTGTAAGGAGGGACTGTTAGAAATTAAAATCAATGTTTTGATGGTATAATGTAGCTTAAACATACCGTCAGTTTAAACGCTGTTTTATACTGAAAAAAACAGAAATTCTCGTGCACAACCAGCAGCGCCGTATAGATAGAAGAGTTACGACAGCGGAAGTCCAAAAACGGTTATCGTCACGTGGTTCATGCAGACGAGGATCGTTCCCCGGAAGTTCATGGCAGGCAATGTGAATGCATTGATAACAGGAGATAGAACTAAGATTTTTGGTAATTATTAGTGAATAAAGGTTTTGATTTGCAATATTTATAAAACAAATCGATATGTGTATGTATTTACATCAATATGTTTTAAAAAATAAAATATAATTTGCTAATATTAAGTGATAATATTAGGATTAGTGTGAACAACTAGTTTACATGTTAGGCTAACAGTGCCTTGGTTAAAGAGCCTGTTGCTGTTTATAGCTTTGAATTCTTTAAAACCAATATTATCTTCTTAAACTTGTATAGTAGTCAGGAGCATCACTTTCTAATGTTTGATATATTTAGAGGGAGGGGATATAAAGGAATGCTTCAAAATTCAGATTAGATTAATTTCTACCATTTTCTTAAATTCATGGTAGTTTCAGTAATCCCATGGTAATTGAGGACACAAGTTATCTAAATGACTAATGTCATCTTTATGGCTTTCAGAAAGGACAAGAGACCGACAGGTGACTATCAAAGGACTAGCAGCAGCAGCATGATGATGATGTTAAATGTGTTGTTTTAGGAACATCCATTGCAAATACATGGAATTCAATAAACATTGAATAGCATATCATGCAGTTTGTCTGTGCCTTTTCCTCCGTGTTGTCCTGGTTTGCTGTGCTGCCTCCGAGTCGCCACCATGGTTTGCTGTGCTGCCTGGGGATGCTCAAATCGCTCCGAGAAAGGAGTACGAATGTACGGCTTCCCCACTGACACAGAGCGGAGGAAAAAATGGCTTGCTCAAGTCAGCAGGAGCAATTTCACGACCAACAGCAAAAACATATGTGAGGATATTATATACAAACACTGCATTTGCACTTTTTCACAAAACGAAAACCACACCATTGGGAAAGCTTAATGTTTTGTTTAATACAAAAAAACAGGGAAAGGCTTGAAAAACACAGAGCTGAGACTCAGGGTGCAGGGTGAGGGTCTCAATGCAGGTATTCAGGCTCCATTGAATCCCCCTCTGGTTCTTGTGCTGAAAGAGGGAGTAACAGACAGGAGAAAGGGTTATACACACCTATATAGCACACCTATTGGATGGGAAATTGCCTTGGGGAGATAAGGTGTGGTCTTTGTTCCCAACTGAAGTTATGGAACTTTATTATTTGTGAGTTTAACAAAGTATGACAAATGGCATCAGTAACAGATGTGATATGAATTTCTATAAAGTTGTCTCACATTCTTGGTCATATTTTATATACAGTATGTAATGAGTATAACATGTCCAAGTAAGTATAAAGTGTTTCCTAATACTGTGTATTCAACCACTATGGAATATGTATGTGGGCAGACAAAACTGAGTTGTTCTGTGTGTGAAGTAACCTCAAGTCACTCCGCAGGCACATTTTGATGCAAACCGGTTTGTCAAGACAAAAAAGGGCAAGACTAGGCTGAGAGCAGAGGCTATACCCAACATCTTTGTGCATCGCCCTGTGGTCAAAAAGAGAAGGGCCCCTGCACCACGATTCACCCCGGGACCTGTATCTACAAAGCCCATAGTTCATGATCACAGCTATAGTGTGAAAGGTGACACAGGTATAATAAGTATGAACTCTTAGTAATAAAAGTCATATTTCTTATTTTTAAGTGGTATAATATTTTAAATGTTCGAAAATCTACAGTGCCATGTCTTCTACTTACATTAGTCTCAAAGATTTAGGGAAGAAGGGATGAGGAGACTGAGAGAAAGGAAAGTGAGGGTGAAGAAAGAGAGGACATGGCTAGTGAGGAGAGACAGGGAGGGTGGACACCACCCACTCAGCCAGCAGCCAGTCAGCATACGAGGGAACCAGCAGCCAGTCAGCATACAAGGGAACCAGCAGCCAGTCAAACAGATCTATTAAAAAAATTAAAGAGAAACTTAAAGAGCCAAGAAGGAATCAACAAAAAAGCAAAGTCTGCACTAAGAAAAATCAGGAAGGAAAATGCAGCTCTCAAGAAAACAATGAAAATTAGGGACAACAAATATAAGAAAACGTTTTAAAAAGACCAACCTAAGGCATTAGGCAGACTCACCACAAAGGGGATGAAATGGAGCAATGAGACAATTAAGAAGGCTTTAAAAATGTGCTTTGCGTGCGGACCAACGGGTTACAAAACTCTGCAGGAATTGCAGATTCCCCTTCCAGGATTAAGGACACTGCAAAGAAGGATGCAATGTGTTAAGTTCGAGCCTGGTGTGTAACAGCTAACATCAATGCCCCTCCACCCGTAACATCAATGCCCCTCCACCCGTAACATCAATGCCCCTCCACCTAACAACATCACTGCCCTCCACCTGCCAGCACCCAGCCAGAGGAGCGCAAACAACAAAAACAAGCAAGGTGTTCCCTCATGTACCTGGACATTTGGGTTGGCAAAATGGAGTAAGAGATGGACTTGAAAAACCTTGGTGGCTCTCTACTCATGTTGTTACAGTTGTCTTGGTTGCAGCTCTCAAGTTTTTTTTTGTTGCCATTTCCACATCTTTAGAAAATATGAAATAAATGAAGTGAAATCAACCTCTTCTCTGGAGAACAAACTTTGATTTCTCTGTCTTGTGAGTTTGCAGTCTTGCAGTTTTGCTCCTCCACCTGTAACATCACTGCCCCTCCACCTGCCATACAGTAGGTTACTAACAAGATTACTTATATAATACAGTGATAGAATACATGTTTAGTATGCTTACTTATATAAAACAGTAGTATTAAACTTACCTTGTGTTTTCACTCTCACTTAAGTCCCTCTCCCTTTGCCATCAATCCAAAATCAGCTGAGCTGCAACATTATACAGACAGGTAATAATCAACATAATCACAAGGACACAATATGGCTCTGCTAAAAACCCTCACTCTTACACGCACCAAAGTTATATTTATCTAATATTTAACTCCCTCCACCCCGCATACAATCCCTTTTAGAAGACCCTCTTCTCTAATTCAACAACGTTGGACGAAATGACATTAAGAGAACGGAATTTACAATTAAAAGGCTGTTCAACGTGTGTTGCTAACTTGATCCGGAATCCTAGCTTTATCTGTTATCTGTAAACGTTCCCTAAATCTACAAATTTAGGGATAATCCACTGACATCCTTTAATATACATGTTAATTTGAAACAGATGTACTGATAATATCCGCAATATAAATCTTTAAACTTCTTCTTACCTTTAAAAGTCCGTCACGAACGGTCTATTATGCTGCAACTCTACAGCTCTGCTAGCCTTGGCGCTAACTTCCGGGGAACGATTGAGAGGCTCCACGATCCGCCATTGCTGTAAAAAGGTGGTCCATTGGAGTGAACGGAGATGACGTAACTCTCAGTCTATACGGCGCTGACAACCAGTTGTCAAGCTTTTATTCTGAAAATCCTTCATCTCCGGTTAGCATTTAGCATGTGGCTAATATACGATTTCCTAAAGAGGTGAATTTAGTAGCGAAATTACATGGAGTGGTGCAAACCGAAACCTACTGATTTAACACTACAACTATAGAAGTCGAGATACTACCATGCTGAATATTAAATGAAGGTACAGTTTATTTGAATACATTATTGTTTACAGACGAGAGTAGCATGTGACAACATCCGGAACTCCACCGGAAACCAAAAGGTCGTGAAGTATTTCCAGTATTTTTAGAGTATGAATTACAGCCTTTAGAATGTGTTAAATGAAAAGTGATGAAAGAGAATCTGAGGAGAAAAGGCGTGTTAAGCATATTTTGAATAAGAAAAGTACCAATCCTCTGTTTAAATGCAACAACGGACATTAGAGACGAGGCGAGCCGGCTTGCGGGGAGGAGCCAGCAGAGGATATATATAACAGCACCGGACGAGGGGTTCGCTCTCTTCTCTTGCTCACGAGAGCCGGATCACAGCTGTTTTCTGCCTGAACAATATTCTGTCTGTAACACTACCGCGCCTTTTTTAATTAAAGAAAAAATTATTGAGAAAGCAGTCGCAAAACAGCTGTGTGATTACTTAAAAAACTATGATTTATTTGAAGATTTTCAGTCTGGCTTTAGAACACAACATAGCACAGAGACAGCTCTGGTTAAAGTCACAAATGACATTCTAATAGCCTCAGATAAGGGACTTGTCTCTATTCTTGTCTTGCTCGATCTTAGTGCTGCATTTGATACTATCGACCATGATATCCTATTGCAAAGACTAGAGCACTTAGTTGGCATACAGGGAACTGCTTTAGGCTGGTTTAGGTCCTATCTATCTGAACGTTCTCAGTTTTTACGTGTCAACTATGAATCTTCCATGCAAACCAAAGTTAGCCATGGAGTGCCACAGGGCTCAGTGCTTGGACCTATTTTGTTCACACTATATATGCTTCCGTTAGGCAATATTATAAGGAATCATTCTGTAAACTTTCATTGTTATGCGGATGATACTCAACTATATTTATCAATCAAGCCTGATGAAATTAATCATCTAAATAAAATTCAAGACTGCCTCAAGGACTTAAAAACGTGGATGACCTTACATTTTTTGATGTTAAACACGACCAAAACTGAAGTTATTGTACTTGGCCCGAAGAATCTACGAAACAAATTATCTAAAGATATACTAACTATGGATGGCATTAATTTGGCCTCCAGTGAGACTGTAAGGAATCTTGGTGTTATATTTGATCAGGATTTATCCTTTAACACCCACATAAAATCAATTTCAAGGACCGCCTACTTCCATCTATGTAACATTGCAAAGATCAGGCATATCTTACCTCAAAACGATGCAGAGAAACTAGTCCATGCATTTGTTACTTCAAGGCTGGATTATTGTAACTCCTTATTATCAGGGTGTACCAATAAGTCAGTCAAGTCGCTTCAGCTGATTCAAAATGCTGCAGCTCGTGTACTAACCAGAGTTAGGAAAAGGGACCACATTACTCCTGTTCTGGCTGCCTTACACTGGCTCCCTATAGAACACAGGATAGAATTAAAAATTCTTCTTCTGGCCTACAAAGCCCTTAATGGGCAGGCGCCATCTTACCTTAAATAACTCATTATACCCTACTGTCCTACTAGGGCATTGCGTTCCAAGAATGCAGGGTTGTTGGTTGTTCCTAGAGTCTCTAAAAGTACAATGGCAGGGTGTCCGCGGGGTCTTAAAAAGTATTAAAAGTTGATAAATCAATTTAGCGAAAATGAAGGCTATTAAAAAGTATTAAACGGCATTTTCCAAGGTATTAAGAAGGTTCACAGCAACGACAACATGAAACACCCTTTAATTTACTGAAACGACATGTCGGGAAACCCCACAAGGCGGCCCCATGCATAGCGCGCCGTAAAATGCTGCTTATTATTTTAAGTTTCGTTGCCTTGCTCCGCTCTGTGTGTGGGGGGGGGGGGGGGGGGGGAACTAAACGACTATGGTAACGGGTCCCAAGGTGGGTAGACCGGCATACACAACGCTCTGGGGGGTCCAACGGCTCCGTGTGTGCCCAATACGATCATTTTCTGATAACGATGAAATAGCCCGCCTCCCTCTCCCCACGTCTCCTGCTGCTGCTGGGCTGTCAGAAGAGGGGGAGGAAAAGAGAGGCAGTAACCGTTTATTAAATATTATTATATTATTATACAGAGAACAGAGTCGTTATCAATTTGTTTTAAAGCTCAATAAATAACAAAGAAGACCTCTGAGCGGCACTTTTCTAATTTTGTACGGAAGATTTAAACTTTAACGGACATGTTGACCGGCGGAACATTTTTTTTACGGAAACTGCCGCACGGTCCCCTCGTTCCTTGAAGGGAGGCGGAGAGGTGGGTGCTTTTCATCTGCTGGTGGACTACCTGAGAGATACAGCAGGAGAACACGCCGTCCACCGCGGAGAATAAACAGAAGGGCAACCATGGCAACCATGGTCCTGGGTCTTCTTCGCTGCTTTTGGTGTATTTCGGGCGGCAGCAGCGCCACTTACAGGCCTGACATATGTAGTACAGCGTTTCCAGCATTTCCAGCGGTCTAGTGTGAACGGACACGTTAATGAATCGAATGCGTGTGAACGGAAGCCTTTTTTGCGCTTGCGTATGCGTTTTACCGTATGTGTCCTCGTGGGGCCGGGGTCTAAGCCAAACTATATCCGGTCACAGAGATCTGCTATTTTAAAGTAAAGTCAACCCATATCGACCCTAATATAGTCTATATTAAGAACGAGAAAAGTCTTAACATATATATCCTTTTTTGTAAACATATGACACATGTGTGAGGGTGATGACGTCAGAGCATCGTCCTATGTGCCAGGGCTTAGCCCCGGACAGCCCCAGCCCAATTTAACCTCTGGGTATTAGTGAGGGAGCTCCTATATGGCATTACCCCGCTGAAGCTCACCAAAGTTTAACATATTTCATAGTTCAAAGTTTTGTCAATTGTTTTGTTTATTGGTCAAATACTGGTTTCTAATGGTTTCTGAGGAGTTTTACTGGAATGAAAGAGCACAGAGTCTACAGAAGCAACAAAGAAGCATACTGCATTAAACCTGATGTCCCGATTCTCATGTTATGTCACGTTTATAGTTTTGTAGGTTTGGGTGTTTTTGCGGTTTTCCATGTCATGTTTTCCTTTGGGTTATGGTCTGGTCCTTTTCCCTGTGTTTTTCCTCTTGTCATTAGTTTCCCTGGTGTGTCTAATTGTCGGATTATGTTCTTCTTCTTCTTCTTTAGTGTTTATTGGCGGTTGGCAAACCACATTTTAGGTGCATTACCGCCACCAACTGGACTGGAGTATGGACAAGAGACTATGCAGAAAACAATAAACAAAATAAAACAAACAAAAATAAATAAAATCAAAACTCTAGATTATTTTAAATGTATCAATTTCTCTAAGAAACGTAATAAGCTCACAATACATATTGTCTGATGTTTTCCCTAACAGCCCTGATAGCGAAAAGTCAATGTATTTTGCTTTCTTCAGTGTTTGGAAAAGCACATTCCTCTGAATACTATATTTCCTGCAATGCAGCAAAACATGTTCAACCGTTTCTGGCTGGCTACAGTGTGTACACTTTCCGGTTGGATGCTTTCCTATTACCCTTAATGTATGATTGAGACCTGTGTGACCAATTCTTATCCGAGAAATGACATTTTCCTCCCTTCTTTTAAACCCCACCTTCCTTCCATCACCCACATACCTTTGAATGTTATAAAGATGTCTTCCTGTGTCACTAAGGTCCCAATGATCTTGCCATGTTGTTTGCGCATATATATGTATGAATGTTTTAACCTCCGCTTTGCTGAGCGGAACTTCAATGTCTATATTCGTAATTCTGAGTGTTTGTTTGGCCAGAATATCCACCTGTTCATTACCCTCCACACCAACATGAGCAGGAACCCAGATGAAACAAGTTGCTATTCCTTTGATTTGCATTTTATACAAAATTAGAAATATTTCATTTATTATGTCCATTCTAAATGAAGATCTGCCTGATCGTATACTCGATAAAGCTGAATAGCTGTCAGATGCAATTACAGTATTATGTATTCCTTTCTCCTCTATCCATTCCAATGCCAATACCAATGCCAACAACTCTGTGGTGTATACTGACACATGGTCGGTTACCCTTTTCTTTATATGTGAATTACTCACTGGGATATAAACTGCTGCCCCAGCACGCCCTGTCTCTGGATCTTTGGAGCCATCTGTAAATATGATTGTTGAGTCTGAGTGATATCTTGCAAAATAATTCTGGACTATGCGCCATACTGGTATTTCTTTCTTTTCCTTCAACTCTTTTTGTATATTGAGGTCTACACTTGGCAATGGGAATAACCAGGGTGGAATGGACGAGATTGCAACTGTAGGGCAATACTGTATTTGATTCAATCCTATACTTGCCGCTTTAACATCACCAATCCATCCGAAACTTGTTAAATGTGACTCATTGTGCTCCCAGCAGTCTTTCAAAATACTTTTCGCTGGATGACTATCACTGTGCCCCTGAAGGTTTACCCAGTATGCCAACATTAACTTTACTCTTCTTATCCTTAAAGGCATTTCTCCCATTTCTACCTGTATTGCTGATACTGGAGATGTTTTAAAAGCTCCACTACAAATCCTCCGGGCCTGAGCTTGTAGGACATCCAGCTTTTTAAGGTTTGATTCTGCTGCTGCCATGAACGCTATACACCCATAATCGAATACAGGTCTCATGAGTGCCCAATATATGTTCAGTAGTGATGACTTACTCGCTCCCCACTCCTGTCCCACCAAACACCGAAGTACATTGTTGAACTTTTTACATTTACTTTGAACTTTTCCTATATGATTGCTCCACGTTAGCTTTCCATCAAACCAAACACCAAGAAATCTTATTGTATTTACCTGTTCAAGAGGTTGCTCATACAATTTTAATGATACAGGAGCAATTTTATGCCGTTTTGTAAAACAAATGACTTGCGTCTTAGCTACTGACAGTTTGAATCCCCATTTATTTGACCATTTCTCCACTTCAACTATTGCAGCTTGTATTTTCTTTCCAACATGTGCTACATTGCGGCCTTTTGCCCACAAAGCCCCATCATCTGCACACAACTATTTTCCCACACTTGGATGAACTTGATTAAAAATGTCATGTATCATTATATTGAACAACAACGGACTACACACACTACCTTGCGGAGTACCATTTTCCACATCATACACACTTGAATATTCTGCACCTACTCTGACTTGTATTTTCCTGTCCCGTAAAAAATTCATAACCCAATTATATGCTTTACCACCAATTCCCAATGATTTTAACTTGATTAGTAGCCCTTCCTTCCAGAGCATGTCATAAGCCTTTTCAATATCAAAGAAGACTGCAATCACTACTTCCTTGTTGGTCTGTGCTTTCCTGATGTCTGATTCTAAGCACAATATAGAATCCATTGTATTCCGACCCCTACGGAACCCACATTGATATGCTGATTATGTTCACCTGGGCCCCTGTGTTTTCTCCTCCCTCCTCACCTGTGTCTTGTTGTGTGATTGAGTCTTGTGTGTATTTAAGTTCTGGGTTGTCTGTCTGTCTTGGTCGGTTTGTCTTGTTCCCTGACTAGTTCTGCGGTGAGTGTTCTATTTGTCATTGTATAGAGATATCATAGCCTTGAAATAAAGGAAGTTTCAGTTTATATCTGCATTTGGGTCCTGCTTGTTTCACACACCGTGACACCTGACCTTCACAGAGAGGTTGAAGTTCATGTGGAGAGGAGGCTTCAGTAGTCTGTCTGCACTCTGTTTAGTTGTGCTATCTTACAATCAATATAGTAAAGTGTGTCGCCAATGTAATCGGTTAGAACTCAAAGTTGCGATGAGGTCTTAAAATGTATGGAAAGGGTCTTAAAAAAGGTCTTAAAAGGTATTAAATTTGACTTCAGGATTCCTGCATATACCCTGAATGGGAGCCAGAGCCTTTTCTTATCAAGCTCCACTTTTGTGGAATCAGCTTCCAGTTTGTGTTCGGGCGGCAGACACCCTATCCGTTTTTAAGAGTGCGCTTAAGACCTTCCTTTTTGATAAAGCTTATAGTTAGGGCTGATTAGATTCAGCCCCTAGTTTTGCTGATATAGGCTTAGTTTGTCGGGGGACATCTTACTTCTTCCTTCTCTCTGTCTATACCTGTGTACTCTCATGTTCCGATTAACCCAGCTTCCCCAAATGTCTTTCTTTTTGGTGTCTATATACGCCGGGATCCGGAGTCATGGATGATCCTGCGGTCCTGTGTCATGGATTGCGAGTCCTGGATCTTGAGTCGTGGCTGTGGTCCTGGATCATAAGTCCTGGATGGATATCCTCGTGGATTCATCTTCCTATTATACACACATGCATTTCCAAACATTTGGACTACCTATGTTGCAAATGTATTATCTTTTCAATTTACACACGGCATCTATTGCACGTCTGTCCGTCCTGGCAGAGGGATCCCTCCTCTGTTGCTCTCCCTGAGGTTTCTCCCATTTTTCCCTTTAAACTGTGGGTTTTCTCTGGAAGTTTTTCCTTGTACGATGTGAGGGTCTAAGGACAGAGGGTGTCGTATTGTCATACTGATATTCTGTACAAACTGTGAAGTCCACTGAGACAAATGTAACATTTGTGATATTGGGCTATATAAATAAACATTGATTGATTGATTGAATTAAAGTATCCCATTTGAATCTTCTCAGAGACTCCATTTAGTCTAATTTTAAAGCTTCTCTCCTGGACGCGAGAATAACGAACATATTTAACAGTACCCACACCACAAACCCATACACTGATCTACACCATCATAAAACCAATGGCACTTTTAAGAGCCAAACTCAACCTATCTCCCTATCTCCCTATCTAGCTCTCTTATATCAATCATCTATTTCTTTATTCACCCTTTTATCTATGCTGTGTACTTCTCTACTTTCCTGTGTTTGTCAGTCTGTCTGTTTGTTTGTAATCCCGTGTTAATCATGCCAGGTGGATCTACAAAAAAGACATGTCCCTTCTGTCAGAACATTTTATTTTGTGCACAGAAGATCTGTGGACATTGCCTTAAGGAGCAGCCAAAAAAGCCGCGCCTTGAGAAGAAGCTCAAGAGGTTTGATGAGAAGCGAGGGGGTTGGGTGTCAGGGCGGAAGAAGAACCACAACATTGCTTCCATCAAGGATGAAGCCATTGTCTTGGTATGTACACTTTTTACTGTATGTTAAGGCCCGGACACACCAAGCTGACACCAAAGAACTGACACAGACGGACCCTGACTGTTTGCCAATATATTGGGCCAGGATCAAGTTGAATGTTGTTTTTGTATACATTTATTTCTTAATGATGTTTGTATCTTATTAACCAATATACACTTTGATATCAACTTCAAATATAGATATTATTGCAAAGGTATTATTTAATATTCTCTTTTCTTTCAATTTTAAAACTACTCTTATCTTAACTTTCACAGCCAAGGGACACTATTTTAATTTAACTACACATTTAAATAAACAGAGCACTTCCTTCACTTCCATGTTGTGTTCCATTCTTGCTTATGTACACACTTTTAGACCTTAAAGGTAGGGTATGTAAGTTTGACAAACCGGCTCGAGATCGCTAGAATTCGAAAATAAACAACCGGAGAAAATCTGCCACTTCCTTATAGAGCCCCTCCTCCAACACACACGAACGCGCACATGACCAATGAGGGCACGAGATAAGTTTGTGCACAGATGGAAGGCTGACAGGCAGGTAGGCCATCCAGTTACTTTAGCCGGGCCGGCTCAGATGATTGGTCGTGCTTTTTACAGTATTACGGCTTCCACAGATGACATTTTTTTATGGATTTTTTGTCAAAGCACTTAAGATATTCATTGCTATCGGGATGTTAAGAGCATTCCATTGAATATAACAAAAAGTGTATCTCGAGCCGGTTTTTCAAACTTACCTACCCCACCTTTAATAAGACTACATAATTGTATGTTACTACTCTATATTACTCTTACGACTGCAGCCACAACATACGGGAACGTTTTACATCGTAGCACGCAATTTCAATTTCAACAGTGTCAAGCTATGCTTGGATTGTGTTACATTTTTAATTATGCAATAGTCATTGTAAGTGTTAACTGGTAATTGTTGAGTGGTCACACATTTGTATCTTATTGTACTTTAACTTTAAGATTATCAGGGTTTGAACTGGGACTCAGGATACTGATTTATTTGTATTTTGTGTTTGTCTATAACATATTTTCTGCTTCTACTGTGTAACCCTTCCTGGTAAATACATGATTCTGCAAAAGCTTAACTCAGCATCTAGGTTTATGAATGGCATACAACTAGATGCTGTCATCAGTAATGTTATAGTTGTAGTTATATAGTTGTTGTTGATGTTTCCTTTCCATTTCTTTAAACAGTAAATATATTATTTTGTCATTACAGCTTGAGAAACTCCATGCAATTGGCTTTAAACCAGTGCTGCTTCTTGGCAAGGAGACCAGGAAGAAGGACGTCAAATGTGAAATCCTAACCCCTCGCTGCACACTGATCGCCTATGCCCAGGATTACCTTGACAAGATAGGCACTTTTTATGAGTACCTTTGTGAAGCTGAGATGCTTGCACTATATCTTCACAGTTCACAGTATTGTGTACACAAAATGTTTGTATCAATGGAGAGCTTAACATTTCCTTATAACCAAGACAGTTATATGGAATGAGTTTGGATCAACTCATTTAATAAAGTCAGTTAAGTTAGCGACAACTTACAGCGACTGTTTTCAATCCATCCAAATCTTGTGGGACAACAACTTGATCCAGTATTTATCCTTTGATACAGCCAGAAAGCAGTCATTCCAGCCATTTATTTGGGTTTAGCAAACTATATTTTTGTGAGACAACTAACACACATCCTTTCTACCTATTAACTGTCAATATGTTTAGCTGCAAAGTATTACAAAAGTTGAAAGTAATTGCAAAATATTTAGGGTTATGGACAACGTTTGACTGTTTATTATTTTAGCAAACTACATACAATAAATACATTTTTAAACACTGAGTATGTAGCCTAATGAGACATGGCTTACTCTGCAGAGGGGACTTGTGGACATTTAACTGTTATTTATCAGGAAATAGTTATGCAAGTTTACGTGAATTTGAAAAACCATTTTGGGGTATTGTGCTACCACTTGCGCATTCATTGTATACAAATTGAAAGTTGTAAAGTTGTTAATGTCAAGGTAGTTAGGTTTGATGACTGAAAGGTATGTTTAGGCTTGAGCCATTAAGCAATTTCCTTTTAGCAAACCGTTCCTAAACGGTTTCCTTTATCAACGCCCAAAAGGGAGAAATATTTTGAGGTTAATGGTAAGAGCACAATACATGAAGACGATCCCAGTTGACCACATATTCAGTTTGGCAGTTCTGTATTAAGGTCATGTTTCTCAGCTTGTAAACAAAAGCAGTTATCCAGTGCATCCAGAGGTCCCTTTACATTACATTTATGTTTTTATCCAAAGCGACTTGCTACTTATTTGATTGCACTTATGCAAAACACGTTTGCGTCAGTCTCATAAATTCTGAACAAAATGTGTGGATGTAAATAATGTAAGGGAACATACATGCACACGTCTATATGTTGTCTACCGACAAATTGACATGTCACATCACATGGAATGTAGACACAAATCGGAAGAATAATATCGCAAAAACAAAACCATAAATGGTTGACTGGATAAATACCACTATTTCTCTGCTATTAACTTTGACTGCACACAGTCCTATGACATGACGAGTATATTTTTGACCCTGTCTGTAAACATACCTTAAGCACGCTGTATTTCTTATTTCTAGATATATGAGTTAACGTCTTTGTCTTAAGCAAGTCAAGACCAACATTTGTTTAACTTGCACAGGTTGGACACAGGACTCCACCGGCCAGGGGGCTGCGGAAGATCCTGAGGAAGAGACAGTCACGCTGAACCTCACACCCTGTGACCCATCTGAACCAGAAAACAACTGGCAGGAGGCAGGGACCACAGAGAGCCAGGTGCCAGAGACAAGCACCGTGCAGGTGGAGGTGCTGAAGACCCCCCCCCGTGAAGCAGTGCACCATCATAGAGGTGGGGCAGGAGGAGCAGCCCCAGCGGGATGATGTGAGACAGGCTACCACCACGGAGGGGCCCGGTAATAAAATAGATAGATAGAATCGGAGGGATGAAAACCTCTTTAATGGTCACACATGCAGAGCACACAGCACACATAGTGACATTTGTTCTCTGAGATTTGCAGCTTTTATATTTATAAAAGTCAAGAGTGTTTTCCGATATTTTCCTAAAAAATTATTGTAGGTAACTTGTTGACAAGTCATGCTTCTACAATATCTCAAAACACCTAATTGCACTTAATGCATTTTGGGAATAATGATTGTTCCAATAGGTAAACAATAATAACAACAATAGCTTAATCTAAATAACAATTTCACCTACAACTTCATAAATATGAAAGGAAAATGGGATACTTGGGTATGTGTATATCCTTAGGTACTCGGATATAAATAAATATTAAACGTTTAGAAAAATACAGTCTTTCATTCCTGAACAGACATGTGGTTACTATATGGTTATACCTTTTTCACACAAAAATGCAAAGCAACAGCAGGCTTACTTTACATTTGATAAATCACAAAATAAAACTCCTATGTGATTTGGTTTACACACAGAAAGGGTCTTACATTGTAGCGTTGGGCAGTAGGTCGATTACATCAAAATGATTTGGCTCATGTCCATATATTGTACGAGAGGTTGCTATCATTAATATTGTGGTCTACCTAAAGCAATCCCTGACCATAGGGGTAAACTTCGAAGCAACTCATGCAACAACGTCATGCAGCATATTTAAACTTTATACTCAAGAACTGCATTTAGATACGACACTGTCCCATAATGAACATACGGGGAATAAACTTAGGTTTTTGAATCAAAGTTAAATTCATTTAACGTTACAGCATAACATGTTAATATTTATCAAACTATTCCTTACACATAAAGTATGGAGTCAATTATAGGCAAGACAACAAAACACCTAGACTTCATAGATCAACCTCAATTAAATCGCAATACCAAAAAAATATCTGTACCTAACACCTATTGCATCATGTGATGCTGCATTTGTGGGATGTATTTTGAAACTTGAGTTTAAGCTTAACTTGGTATACTGTATGTATATAGTAATATTTCTTCTTCAACCCACAGCTGTCAGGACAGGGTCCGTGAGGGACACAGTACTTGGTCCTAGACGCAAAAAGAAAAAGTCAGGTATATTAACAGTATTAAGTATTTTGACTGATTATAAACATTTGCATGAGTCGAATTGATTGGTATTCTAATAAATCTATCGACATGTACTTTAGCAAAGTGCATGTAAACGCAGTGATTGATGCTTCTTCAGTGAGTTAACAATGCTATATTGTGACTAATAACTATAACTGATACATTATCCAAAAATCCAAAGGGCTGTAATTGTCTAATTAGACTAAAATACATACAGTCATAGTTGATAAGGTGGTGATGAGAATGCTAGGCAGTAAAGGAAGCAGCAGTGAAGTATTTTCTTTGGTCATCTCAGGCTCAGCAGTGGTATGGCCATTCAAACAAGCATCCCATGTTAGGACTGAGAGCAGCTTGGTTCCATTTCAATGATGTATACAGTAACTTTTGACCAGTGATAACAGTGTGGTCACTTTTCATCGTGCAAGTCTGGTTGCTACTTAAGTGTTCATAGTTGTATTTATTTTATTTCTAATATGACTAATACTGTATGTGGAACCTGCTTTGATGTTCACAGATTGCTCCTACCACACTCGCCTATAAACTTTCCCCATCAGGAGTGTAATAAAAGAAAGAATGAGAAAGGTTAGACGGGAATACAAGTAATGCATAGGGTGTGCTTTATGATTTACAAACTTCCAACACAAATGTTTGCTAAATAGCTAATATGCGTTTGGTCTTTCCGAAATTAGAGATTTGTTTTCTTCTCTTGATAGGGAAAAGCAGAAATGTTGGTGGAGTGGGAGCCCTGTCCAGTATGGTATATATCTTCCAGTTACTTGGCTTCATGTCATCTGATGTAGTCCCATGTTGGAGAACAAACACATGATAT
The DNA here is from genome assembly GCF_949606895.1 of Notothenia rossii. Taxonomy (NCBI): domain Eukaryota; kingdom Metazoa; phylum Chordata; class Actinopteri; order Perciformes; family Nototheniidae; genus Notothenia; species Notothenia rossii. Next base: position 43,759,788 of record NC_136902.1, read on the forward strand.
TTAACAAATGCAAAACATCCAAATCTACCACCAGTCCTCTTATATATTTCACTGCTGTTATTCTGAAGCAGCTGAAGTAGTGTAGGAACAAATGATTGTTTAACTTCATTGTTGTTAATGTATGTGTTTTTGTTTGTTTTTATTGTTTGTTAGAACATTTGTTTTCATTTCTATGTTCACTTTTCTAAATGGTAAATGAAACATTTACTTATATAAAGTGAGTTATAAGATGTTTGCTTCACACATGGTTTATGCTTTTCGGAAAGACGAAACCAGTAACTGTAACTAACATTATTCCATTCGGTTTTCAGTGGCAAGGAGTGGGCTCATTCCTGGCAGCCGAAGAATTCTCCGGGATAATGCATAAAAATAAAATCTGTTATTTGAACACCAGTTTTGTTTTTGCACGTTTGTTCTCTTGTTTATATGCTCCATTTGAGTCATATTTAATATGTTTCTATTAGAAATAAGATGAAAACCTCCACCAAAATGCATTTGACTTTTTAGGAAATTACAGTTGAAATACTACATGATTTCATTGTCAGTGATAGGAACACCATAACCTATTTTAAGCATATTCATGTGTGAAATCTGGTACTTTGCCATCCACTGCCTTATCTAATTTGTTTAAGTTCCGAAGTATAACGCTTTGGAGGTAGGCTTGCATATAAAGCGTCTTTGGGTTTCAGAAAAGCGCTTCTAAAAATAAAATGTATTATTATTATATCATTTAATTATAGGCCTAATGAAAATGATCCTGATCTGGATCACTGGTTTTGCTACTACATTTGAAAGCTTTTGGGGACAAATGCTTGAGATATTAAAATGGTAGTGATTACTTTGAATTTTCTTTTTCACTTATTGAAAACCACAACTCGAGTATCAGGATGGTCTTTATCTGGAAAGTTATCCACATCTCATCACCACATTGTCACGGCGATCCTTTGTCACGTCACAGATGCGGTACCCGAACTCAGATCGCCACCCAAACGATACTGCCGTTGCTAAGGAGGCAAAAGTGCAAATTTGTATTTTATATTTTTTTAAACACAGGGTTTGGTTTCGGATCGCGCCCGATTGACGGATTTCTGAAAGGGAATGGAGCCTATACGGCCGTCAACGCAAGACAAGTCGAACGAGTCCACGCACAGACGCCGGAAGAACTACAAATATGTCAGCTCTGTGTACTTCGTAACGATTGTTGGGCGCGTATCTAATGGGAATTGTAGTTTGTAGCACTGCTCTCATATTATTTCAATGGGTTAACTTTCTATTCTTCTGTGTTTTTGTATGTTTTGAGCTGAAGTGCCAACTCAACATACAATGTTGATGAAATGAATGAAATTTGGTGATGATTCATGGTTTTTGTGTTAATGTAATAGCAGTTAAAACAGGACTGGTCAAATTTGACCGCGAACACCAAAGTAAGGGGGGCGGGGAACTAATACAATAGGAGGGTTTTAATGTAACCATTGCTTATGACATTGATGATATTTTAAATCAAAAAACATATTCCCTAAAATGTGGAAGCTCTGGATACCATACAAATGAATAGTTGATATTTTTTTAGGGCCACAACTTTGGCACTAGAGCACCTAGTGTTATCAAACGCATTTCAATGGTGAAACTATCCAAACATATTGCATATGACAACATTTTCCACTACGATGAAAGGCGTGTAAGCCAACAAACCTTATTCTGGTTCCATCATGGGTAACCCCACCCATCCTCTCCACCTGCAGCTGGACAGACAGATAACCCCCCCCCCACCTGGACAGACAGGAGCTCCTTCTCCAACAGACTGCTGTAGCTCCGCTGTCACGGGAACCGATACAGGAAAACATTCCTGTCCACTGCAATAACTCTGTACACAACACGTTCTCACTCCCAACCGGTCACATGTTGACGGACGGTCAACACCTTGCAGTATCAATACTAATTCGGCTGACTTTTATATTTGATCCAATCGGTATATTGGTATATTTACACCATAACGGTGCACAGCTGATAGAAAGGGACACCTAGTGGTTAAAGCACGTTATTGAAATGTATTATTTTTATTATTAGATATTAATAGGAGACACAGACAGATAAACTAATAAGGCTTTATTTAAACATTAAAGAATACTTTAGGTCAAGGTCTTATTTTGAATAAGAAAAAAGCTTTGGGGGTGTAAATATTAAGCCTGATAAAGTACTAATATATTGCTTTCCTGCAATGTTAACTACTGTATGTTTAAGCACTTATTTTAACTGATATTATACATATGTATTATACTCTTATAAGATGTATGTAGATAGTATAAGAAATGTGCAGAATATGACAGTTTAATGGTGGAGGTATAGACACATATTGATAGATGTCTTGTAATGCACTGTTGAGGAACCTGCGACCCAAGTTGTTCATCTCCGACCTCCGTCAGGTATTGAACATTCAATAAATAAAGAACACAGAATTATTAAATATAAAACACAGAATTTGTGTGATTATACTAAATGATTTACAAATAAACACCACTGCATATTTATAACTGTTACACATGCTGATGTAACGCAAATGTTTCCAACTTGGGATCAATAAAGTATATCTTATCTTAAGATGATCGATGGCTACTGCCATATTTGCAAAATTTGCCTCTGAACCTTGACAAGTGCATGTTTCAGGCTTATCAATTTACAACAGGAGGGGTCACAGACATAAGACGAGCTGTTAAATAAAGCTCTTCTGACCTTAGCTGGCATGTGGGTATATATACCCACATGACAGCTAAGGTCAGAAGAGCTTTATTATTTATATTATATTATATATATATATATATATATATATATTATTTATATTATATTATATATATTATATTTATATTTATTATTTTATTATTTATTAATGCTGCCCATAACCGCAGTGACGCGTCGTAAAACCAGGAAGTAAGTTAGCATTTGTAGCACTTCCGGTTCCTTCCTCAAAAAGCAATGCATTTTTTCCATAGGGTTTTGGAAAATAGCTCGAAATAATTTCTGTGGTTAACACAAATTTAAGAGATAAGTCACGTTTTGTTCTACGACATTAATTACGTCAGCAGTGACCCCACTGGGGATTTTTGAAGAGTTTACGTGTCTGAAAAACGATGGTTGTTACCGAGTGGCTGAATAGGACTACAAAAATTGTCGAGGCCATTGTACGTCATTACGCAGAACACGTAAACACTCCCGCTAAGTTTGTTTTCCCCTGAGTTCTGCTTGAAAGCAAGTACCTGCCTATCTTTAGTATCTGTATATCTATATCTGACCATTAGAATCTGTATTTTTGAAATTGTCGTTTTTAACACAGTAGTTTTACAAATTATAGAATAATTAATTACCAGTGTTTACTCGGCAGTTCGTTTCGTTAGCTAACGTTAGCTAAAGCTAGCGCTACTAGTTAGCTACGAAATGGTTTGTTGCTTTGCTCCGGGTTGCAGCCACAGGTCTTCGCATGAAACGTGCTTGTTCTATCGTTTCCCGGACAATGTTTTCCAAAGGAGAGTCTGGATTCGTGCCATGAGGTAAGCTGACGTTACATTTTTGTCCATGTCACAGTGAAATATAAATGATGGGTAGTGACTGTATCGCCGTTTTCGAGATGGCGTTGCTGAAAAGACCGCAACATAAGTAAAGATAATGAATACATCCTATTAAAACCTGTGTGGCTTATATGATAAGTCTAAGTACAAGCAGCATAACGTTTCACCATGTAACTAAAGATTGTAGTCAGGGAAATCAGTTTGACATATTGAACTAATAACAAATCACCTCTGGCTGGCAGAGAACTCTCGGCTCCATAGCTTCTCTTAGACTTAAAATCACATGTACATTTTACATTTATATTCAATTTAATATTCCATCCCTCACATACTTTTGTATATAATAACTTATATTTTGTTTTTCTTGTTATGCTGCTGCAACACAAACATTTCGCAAATTGGGATCAATACAGTAATATCTTATCTTAATTAATTTAGAAATATAACTATTATAATTAGTGTAGCAGCTGACACCTATTTTCAATATGGATTAATCTACCATTTATTTCTTTAGTTCAATTTTGATCTATAAAAATGTCAAAATAGTGAAAATGTTCACGAGACCTATCAAAGTGCAAGGTTATATCTTTAGATGTTTTGTTTTAGCCTATGTACTGTATGTCTTAATGCTCTTACAGTATATGTGACGGTGTGACTTCCATGAAACTAATATTTTATATCTTCCCAACAAACGAGCTGACAGGAAACCTAACACTCTAACAACCACAACATTGCAAAGGCGAGTAAATGTAAATTAAAAACAATTCACAATTGTTTTATTTCTTCTTCCTTGCAGTGATGTGAAGCTGACCTTGCACTTGGTGCCAGTAAGGATGTTCCTCACGCAGGCTGAATGTTTCTCCTTCCTTACTGACACAGAAGCCCTTGATTTGCAATGCTTCACTAATTGTCATTTCCCTGGCTCCGTAGGGACACTTTAGCTCCAGCACAGCGGAAGACCCTACCAGTCCATCTGGAGATGCCCCCAACAATCCTGATAGGGAGAGCCACAAACCTGACTCATGGACCTGCATCTGGGTTGCAGTGGTGAATGCCCTGACGCCCTCACATTCATTCATAGTCCCCCACGGTACAGACAAAACACCATCAAGGGCATGTTGTTGCCCTAGCAGCCTGGCAATAAAGGAAGCAGTCACACGCTTTGACCTCAGGACAGCTCCAAAGTTGCTGGCAGTCAACCTTCCTTTCCTGAACAAATGCCAGTTTGGGTTGGTTCGCTGACCAGTGGTAGCCACCTGAATTGCCCTCTGTTGCTCTTCAGACAATGCCATGCTTGCCACAATTTCCTCAGGTCCCTGATGCCCAACAGATTTGATAATTTCAGGAACAGTAAGTGTTTCCAAGCTGTAGTGTTCCTCTTCTGGCTCGGGGGAGAGAAGCCAAGAAATTCCTGAAAACCTGCCCCCGAGTCAGTCCCTCAGCCAGTCACGATCTTCGGAGGTGGGCTCTCTTGTCAGCGGGTTAAATTAGTTATTGGTTGCAACAGTCACATTAAAACAGTTACTAAATCAGCTTACTATCACCTAAAGAACATATCTAGGATTAAAAGACTAATGTCACAGCAGGATTTGGAAAAATATGTCCATGCTTTTATCTTCAGTAGACTGGACTACTGCAATGGTGTCTTCACAGGTCTCACTAAAAAATCTATTAGAAAGCTGCAGCTGATTCAGAACACCGCTGCTCGAGTCCTTACCAACACTAAGAAAGTGGATCACATCGCTCCAGTTCTGAAGTCTTTACACTGGCTTCCTGTGTGTCAAAGAATAGATTTCAAAATACTGCTGCTGTTTATAAAGCACTGAATGGTTTAGGACCAACATGCATTTCTGACCTCCTGCTAAATGATGAACCATCCAGATCTCTCAGGTCTTCAGTCAGCTTTCTGTCCCCAGAGTCAGAACTAAACATGGTAAAGCAGCGTTCAGTTATTATGCTCCAAATATCTGGAACAAACTCCCAGAAACCTGCAGGTCCGCTGCAACTCTTACTACTTTTAAATCCAGGCTGAAGACTTTTCTTTTTGTCGCTGCTTTTAATTGAACTATTCATATCTTAGACTGCACTGTAACTTTTATCCATGTATTTTTGCACTGTTACGTGTCCTGACTAGTAGTGGTTCTCTGAGCCCTAAATTAAATATATTAACATTTTAAACTGTATACCCCGGTTATCTAGGCCCTTTTTGTTTTGTTTAATGTATACCACGTTAATCTAGGCCCTTTTTGTTTTCTTTTATGTATACATATCACACTGTGGGAAACGATATTTCGATATTTCTGGATGTATAACACATGTAGAATTTTTGACAATAAAGCTGAATTTGACTTTCGCGTGCTTGCATATTTTAACAAAGCTTTTCATTTTAGCCACACTGAATTTAACCAGAAGTCATGGCTGTGTCAATTACCAGTCTGATATCGTTTTACAAAGATGACAAGAAGAGTGTAGATAGGAGAGAACCACTACAAGTCAGGACACGTAACAGTGCAGCCTAGATGAAGGTGTGCTTACCGGTGTTTTCAGGGCTAGCATGAGGGACAAGGTTTATAGTGTCGGTGAGTAGTGATAGCAAGAGTAACGTTAACCTAGAGTTAATTTATTCACATTAATTCCCATCAACAAATCAATTGTATGTGTCACATGAAATCTTTATTAGGCAAGGCAAGGCAAGTTTATTTATATAGCACCTTTCAACACAAGGCAATTCAAAGTGCTTTACAAAAAATGAAAGACATTAAGAAAATGGCATTTAAAATCAGTCATTAAAAAGAAAAGCTAATAAAATAAACATTAAAAGAAAAAATAAATGGATAAAAGTTACAGTGCAGTCTAAGATATGAATAGTTCAATTAAAAGCAGCGACAAAAAGAAAAGTCTTCAGCCTGGATTTAAAAGTAGTAAGAGTTGCAGCGGACCTGCAGGTTTCTGGGAGTTTGTTCCATATATTTGGAGCATAATAACTGAATGCTGCTTTACCATGTTTAGTTCTGACTCTGGGGACAGAAAGCTGACCAGTCCCTGAAGACCTGAGAGATCTGGATGGTTCATCATTTAGCAGGAGGTCAGAAATGCATTTTGGTCCTAAACCATTCAGTGCTTTATAAACAGCAGCAGTATTTTGAAATCTATTCTTTGACACACAGGAAGCCAGTGTAAAGACTTCAGAACTGGAGCGATGTGATCCACTTTCTTAGTGTTAGTGAGGACTCGAGCAGCGGTGTTCTGAATCAGCTGCAGCTTTCTAATAGATTTTTTAGTGAGACCTGTGAAGACACCATTGCAGTAGTCCAGTCTACTGAAGATAAAAGCATGGACATGTTTTTCCAAATCCTGCTGTGACATTAGTCTTTTAATCCTAGATATGTTCTTTAGGTGATAGTAAGCTGATTTAGTAACTGTTTTAATGTGACTGTTGAAACCAATAACTAATTTAACCCGCTAACAAGAGAGCCCACCTCCGAAGATCGTGACTGGCTGAGGGACAGACTCGGGGGCAGGTTTTCAGGAATTTCTTGGCTTCTCTCCCCCGAGCCAGAAGAGGAACACTACAGCTTGGAAACACTTACTGTTCCTGAAATTATCAAATCTGTTGGGCATCAGGGACCTGAGGCAATTCTGGCAAGCATGGCATTGTCTGAAGAGCAACAGAGGGCAATTCAGGTGGCTACCACTGGTCAGCGAACCAACCCAAACTGGCATTTGTTCAGGGAAGGACGGTTGACTGCCAGCAACTTTGGAGCTGTCCTGAGGTCAAAGCGTGTGACTGCTTCCCTTATTGCAAGGGTGCTAGGGCAACAACAGGCCCTTGATGGTGTTTTGTCTGTACAGTGGGGGACTATGAATGAATGTGAGGGCGTCAGGGCATTCACCACTGCAACCCAGATGCAGGTCCATGAGTCAGATTTGTGGCTCTCCCTATCAGGATTGTTGGGGGCATCTCCAGATGGTCTGGTAGGGTCTTCCGCTGTGCTGGAGGTAAAGTGTCCCTACGGAGCCAGGGAAATGACAATTAGTGAAGCATTGCAAATCAAGGGCTTCTGTATCAGTAAGGAAGGAGAAACATTCAGCCTGCGTGAGGAACATCCTTACTGGCACCAAGTGCAAGTTCAGCTTCACATCACTGCAAGAAAGAAGAAATACAAAAATTGTGAATTGTTTTTAATTTACATTTACTCGACTTTGCAACGTTGTGGTTGTTAGAGTGTTAGGTTTCCTGTCAGCTCGTCTGTTGGGAAGATATAAAATATTAGTTACATGGAAGTCACACCATCACATATACTGTAAGAGCATTAAGACATACAGTACATAGGCTAAAACAAAACATCTAAAGATATAACCTTGCACTTTGATAAGTCTCGTGAACATTTTCACTATTTTGACATTTTTATAGATGAAAATTGAACTAAAGAAATAAATGGTAGATTAATCCATATTGAAAATAGGTGTCAGCTGCTACACTAATTATAATAGTTATATTTCTTAATTAATTAAGATAAGATATTACTGTATTGATCCTAATTTGGGAAATGTTTGTGTTGCAGCAGCATAACAAGAAAAAAAATATATAAGTTATTATATATAAAAGTATGTGAGGGATGGAATATTAAATTGAATATAAATGTAAAATGTACATGTGATTTTACGTTGAAGAGAAGCTATGGAGCAGAGTTCTCTGCCAGCCAGAGGTGATTTGTTATTAGTTCAATATGTCAAACTGATTTCCCTGACTACAATCTTTAGTTATATGGTGAAACGTTATGCTGCTTGTACTAATTAGACTTATCAGATAAGCCACAAAGGTTTTAATATGATGTTGTAGTGCCGGTAAGAAGGAGTCGGAGGCGGAGTATTTAAGATGGAATTCCGCTCTTTATTTTCCATCACGCCATAGTGATATCAAACATGTACTCAGTGATGAGAGTCAAGTTAGAGTGCCTTGCTAGCTCTTGCTTGGCAACCTAAATACCCGGTGTTACACTAAACAAGGTCCGTGTAGGAACTGTAACCCAAAAGTGAATTATGGTTAACTAGAGTCACCACAATGTATTCATTATCTTTACTTATGTTGCGGTCTTTTCAGCAACGCCATCTCTAAAACGGCGATACAGTCACTACTGAAGGATTATTTGAATTATTTGAAGTATTAAAGTAACGTGGTATGGCAGGAAAGTTAAATCTGGTATATTCATTTTAATGTTACCTTATATATATTCATGTGGGTTAAATTTGAAGGGACAAAGTATCTTTTCCCTCCCCCAATATATTGAGGTGAAGTCCTTGTGTTTTGAGAAGAGATGGGAGCATGGGACACCCTTATTTGGAGATAGTGCCGAAACTCTGGAATGTTTCCCTCGTAAAAGAAGGGTGTGCGCTACACAATCTTGGAGCAGATGTGTGTGTGTTTTCATTTCAGTAAATATATGTGCTACAGGATTACTGGTCAACTATACCTCTGTTCTTATTCTTTCATGTGTGGGTACTAAATGGCTACAAACATTGTGGAGAAATTAGCTTAAACATCTTTCATTACTCTATATGAAATGGAAGCAGTTTTTTATGACAGGGACGAGAGAGTTGGAGGAGGGTACACATTCCGAAGAGGTTCAGCAGGTCAATTATCAGGGGAATCGACTTGTTTGCAATAGATGTGTGTGGTTGGTTACTTTGTATTAATAATAACAGTATGTGTAAAGGAAGCTGGAAATATACAATGTGAAACCTTTTTAATTGAAGTAAAGATGTGAACAATAGCTCAAACAAATTGAAAGGCTGTAAGACAAATGAGTGGGTTCTCTGTATTGGGCCTGTGTGAAGTTTGACTATTTGAAAAGCATCTCTAATACTGCTTAAGAGCATAGGTAATGTGTTCCTCGTTGTTATTGATATGAAAGTAATTAACATGTATTACGTATATTTAGCCAACTATAACAACTATATCTTAAAACATACTTTTAACTTGTGTGTGGTAACCTGAAGGGGGGAAGATGGACCCAGGGACAAAGGGCCATAAAAGGGGTGTGTGCTGGCTACAAGCTGCTGTGTCGCACTGATTGGGTGCGACAGGCCATGTGTTGGTCTCTGCCAATAAGATGACCTCGGGGGGAAAGCCCGCACACACCCCCTCCTGTGTTTTTAGTATGAAACACTGTGTTTTCCCGGGGTTCGATCTCTTTTTCTTCAGGCTGACCAGGAGGGTAGGACAGAGAGAGAGCAGGAAGTACTTCCTTTGTCTTTGTGTTTGTATGTGTATTTTGTGTTGTTACTGTTTATCATTAAAGCAGGATTATTGTTTAACTTGTATTCTGGTGTTTCTTAATCCCTTCCTTTTTCACGAATTCACCCAGCTTATCAAACGACACGCGGAGACAGGTTGGTTTTCAACATCCTCCAAATCTCCAACACTACCCATCATTTACATTTCACCGTGACATGGACAAAAATGTAACGTCAGCTTACCTCATGGCACGAATCCAGACTCTCCTTTGGAAAACTTTGGCCGGGAAACAATAGAACAAGCACGTTTCATGCGAAGACTTGTGGCTGCAACCCGGAGCAAAGCAACAAACCATTGCGTAGCTAACTAGTAGCGCTAGCTTTAGCTAACGTTAGCTAACGAAACGAACTGCCGAGTAAAATTGGAAAACACTGGTTATTAATTAATCTATAATTTGTAAAACTACTGTGTTAAAAACGACAATTTCAAAAATACAGATTCTAATGGTCAGATATAGATATACAGATACTAAAGATAGGCAGGTACTTGCTTTCAAGCAGAACAAAGGGGAAAACAAACTTAGCGGGAGTGTTTACGTGTTCTGCGTAATGACGTACAACGGCCTCGACAATTTCTATTGTCCTATTCAGCCACTCGGTAACAACCATCGTTTTTCAGACACGTAAACTCTTCAAAAATCCCCAGTGGGGTCACTGCTGATGTATTTAATGTCGTAGAACAAAACGTGACTTATCTCTTAAATTTGTGTCAACCACAGACCTTATTTCGAGCTATTTTCCAAAACCCTATGGGAAAAAATGCATTGCTTTTTGAGGAAGGAACCGGAAGTGCTAAAAATGCTAACTTACTTCCGGGTTTTACGACGCGTCACTGCGGTTCTTTATAGAGTGTAGTTACTCCACAGTTACTACATTTGTAGTTCTGGGGACGGGGTGGGGGAGGGGGTGGACCCGTTCAAATACAGTTTTGGACAGTCTGCCGTGGTTCCATTTCATTTCAAAGTGCTGTTCGACGCTCGGCGTAACCCTCGGCGCACACTCAAACATCCAATCAGAGCTTGATGACTATCACAGGGTTTGTCCATGGATGGGTTTGAGCCTTTCACCGCTATCCCAACGTGTCTATTACCAACGCTCAGGGAGCTCTATGCAAGTCGGTGACGGGGAGGGGCCCTGACCGTCCGTCAACATGTGACGGGTTGGGAGTGAGAACGTGTTGCTGTACAACAAATCACCTCTGGCTGGAAGAGAACTCTCTGCTCCATAGTTTCTCTCTTCACTGTACATTTGACATATTCAGTGTAATATTTAATATTCCATCTGTCACATAGTTATGTAAATATAATACCTTGCATATCTTGTTATTGCTCATTTGTAGGGATGTAACAATATACCGAATATAGCGGTATCACGGTAAATAAACTTCCCAATACCGTCGTGAGACTCACAAAATCTACCGCGATTTAAAAAAAAAAAAATAATAATTTAAAAACTTTTTTTTTTTAAACACTTTTTTTTTTTAAACCTTTATTTAACCAGGTGGTCCCATTGAGATCATCGATCTCTTTTTCAAGAGAGACCTGTCCAACATGGCAGCAAGTAGGTTACAACATGAAAATAAAACAACAGATAACACAAAAGGACATCGTATTTACAGGGCTACATTTACACACCTAAAGATATTGACAAGTACCAACCATATATTTATATCTCGCCATGTCAATAAGCCTGGCGTTAGACTTTTTTGCTGTCCGTCATTTTGACAGAAAGGATCGTAAAATATCCGTCATAATCCCTTATTACCCGTCGGGTCTGAACAGTTCACGATAGAGCATGCTCGTGAACTGTCAACCGGGGGGGGGGGGGGTGTTATGCCGTGTGTGCATGCACCTCGCGGGACGCGCACAGCGTGAAGCAAAACCTCCCAGACATGTATTGATCTGTACGGCAAAGTACGGTTTGGGAACTATATCATTTCCTTTTGGAGGGCATGCATAACACGGCATAACACCAGAGCCTCGCTGCGGGGAAACGTTGGCGCTGTTCCGAGTTTGTTCTAATCTGTCAAAATGACAGACTGCTTTCAGATTTTTCCGTCATTGTTAAATAAAATATTCGGTTAACGCGACCACTGGTGTCCCAGCAACATCAGTACCAAGCGAGAGAGTTGTTTCCAGAGCAGGGGATATTGTAAATGCCCAAACACCCCAGCTTATAAATACCTGGAAATGTGGACATTCTCATATTCCTAAAAACCTGTCTGATGATGCTGAGTGAGTGACTAGTGAGTTTGAGTTGAGTTACTTGAAAAACTAAAGTGAAACTTGATTTATTTTATTGCAGGGTCTGATTATTAAATGTCCTTGTTTATTTGTGAGATGCAGTGGCATAAAGAAAATGCTTACTTTGTTTGGTAGTACCAGTAGGTACAAAAACACTGGTTTTCTTGTTCCAGTCTGTTACTGTCACTTTGTTTTTGACACTTTAAAATACTGCTATCCTACAAAAAGGCTGTAAAAATCAGATTTATTATGTAATAAAGAAACATTTTCCGAGTAAAAAAATGTTTTATTGAAAAAAAAAATATGATTTTTTTTTTCTCTCCTTTATTATTCAATATCGCGATAAATACCGTACCGTGGACTTGTTATCGCGATATTATCGTACAGTGAGTTTTTGGTATCGTTACATCCCTACTCATTTGTAAATTCAACATGTATATTTTCTTCTTTATTTCTTGTCTTTTTATTTGTATTGTATAATGCCATGTGTTTTAATGCTGCTGCAACGCAAAGATTTCCCAAATTGGGATCAATAAAGTTCTATCTTATCTTAAACCAACAACCAGTGTTCCGGATGAGGATCATCTCTTTACAAAAATATTCAAGTGCTAACCCATATTGTTACTTCTAAATTAATTTATTTCCAAACGCATTATAATGCAGTGTGATGTAAACAACAAAAAGTACCACAGACGTATGCTTAATTTATATTTATTCATCAACCAACCACATCAATAACATTGTTTTTAAAACAATAAAATGGTCCTCTCTGGCAATGGTTTACTTATGTGTTTCACCACAATACAAGTAAAAGGCCACCATAAGGGTGTATGTCTTGACTCTAGAGCGTTGGGGTTAGTCTAACATGAAAAGCATGGACAACAGAACATAAAATCAAGTTATGCAAACGGTTATAACATACAGTATTAAGAAATCATACAACACAACCATTTTTTTATGATTTAACTATGTATATTAAACATGTACATTCTATGTGTAAATCAAATATTACAATTTATAACAATGTATTATTTTGTTTTGAGAACAACAATGAGGTGATTCACCAAATAAACTATTTGTTGTTTATCTCAAGGTCCCTAATTATACATCCTAAAAGACTGTGCATTGTACATGTTGATTGAAGTACTTCAATCAATCAGATTAATAGCTGGAGACCAAAAAGGAAATATAACTGACAAAGCAATTAAAGCAAGTAACGCAAAAGAAACAAAAATGAACAATTAGAGGAAAGCTGTTATTGGCCTGCGGTGTAACAGGTGCAGTCATATAAAGTTAATGACAGGTAAATCCTATAAGAGATCGAAAATAATAATGCATAGGCATCCCGTTCTGGGAAAAAAGGGAAAGACCTCCTGCTCTTGGACAATGATGTGCTCACCAAGTTGTATGGTAACCAGCAAGATATACTTGGAGATTTAGGAATTTACATTCTACTGTTTCAAAAAGGATCAAAAGTGAATGGTTCATTGCTCAGGATGCATTTCAGGTACGCTGAGCATTTTCTTCAATACAATTTAAGTTGTGTACAAGTGAAATGTTTGGCCGGATGCTGCGGCATAGGGAAAAGTCATATGGTCAACATATTCAAGGGTGATCTTCCATTGAGGAGTATGAATACATCCATCAATCTTCTCCCGCTTATCCGTGGTCGGGTCGCGGAGGTAATAGTTCCAGCAGAGAGCCCCAAACTTTCTTTTCCCTGGCCACATCAACCAGCTCTGACTGGGGGATCCCAAGGCGCTCCCAGGCCAGAGAAGAGATATAATCCCTCCATCTGGTTCTAGGTCTACCCCTTGGTCTCTTCCCAGCTGGACGTGCCTGGAACACCTCCCTAGGGAGGCGCCCAGGTGGCATCCTAACTAGGTGCCCGAACCACCTCAACTGGCTCCTTTCGACGCGAAGGAGGAGCGGTTCAACTCCGAGTCCCTCCCGGATGACCGAACTTCTCACCTTATCCCTAAGGGAGACACCAGCCACCCTGCGGAGAAAACCCATCTCGGCCGCTTGTACCCGCGATCTCGTTCTTTCGGTCATGACCCATCCTTCATGACCATAGGTGAGGGTAGGAACGAAAATGGCCCGGTAGACAGAGAGCTTTGCCTTCTGGCTCAGCTCCCTTTTCGTCACAACGGTGCGGTAAAGAGACTGCAGTACCGCTCCCGCTGCTCCGATTCTCCGACCCATCTCACGCTCCATTGTTCCCTCACTCGAGAACAAGACCCCGAGATACTTGAACTCCTTCACTTGGGGTAAGGACTCATTCCCTACTTGGAGTGGACAGTCCATCGGTTTCCTGCTGAGAACCATGGCCTCAGATTTGGAGGTGCTGATCCTCATCCCAGCCGCTTCACACTCGGTTGCGAACCGATCCAGTGAGTGCTGAAGGTCGCAGACCGATGAAGCCATCAGAACCACATCATCTGCAAAAAGCAGTGGTGCAATCCTTAGTCCACCAAACTGCAGACCCCCTCCCCCACGACTACGCCTCGAAATCCGATCCATGTATATTACAAACAGGATTGGTGACAAAGCGCAGCCCTGGCGGAGGCCAACCCTCACCTGAAATGGGTCCGACTTACTGCCGAGGACCCGGACACAGCTCTCGCTTTGGGAGTACAGAGATTGGATGGCCCTGAGTAGAGACCCCCTCACCCCATACTCCCGCAGCACCTCCCACAGTGACTCCCTGGGAACCCGGTCATACGCCTTCTCCAAGTCTACAAAACACATGTAGACTGGATAAGCGTACTCCCAGGCCCCCTCCAGGATCCTTGCGAGAGTAAAAAGCTGATCCGTCGTTCCACGACCAGGACGGAATCCGCATTATTCCTCCTCAATCTGAGGTTCGACAATCGGCCTGACCCTCCTTTCGAGTACCTTAGAGTAAACTTTCCCGGGGAGGCTGAGTAGTGTGATGCCTCTGTAATTGGCACACACCCTCTGATCCCCCTTTTTGAAAAGGGGAACCACCACCCCGGTCTGCCACTCCTTCGGTATTGTTTCTGACTTCCACGCAACGTTGATGAGACGTGTCAACCATGACAGTCCCTCAACACCCAGAGCCTTCAGCATTTTTGGGCGGATCTCATCCACCCCCGGGGCTTTGCCACTGTTAAGTTGTTTGACGACCTCAGTGACCTCCCCCCGGGAGATTGGTGTCGATCCCCCGTCATACTCCAGTTCTGCCTCTAACATAGAGGGCGGAGTTGTCGGGTTCAGGAGTTCCTCAAAGTGCTGCTTCCAACGCCCTAACATTCCACCAGTTGAGGTCAACAACGTCCCATCCTTACTGTACACAGCTTGGATGGTTCCCTGCTTCCCCCTCCTGAGGTGTCGGACAGTTTTCCAGAACAACTTTGGTGCCGCCCGAAAGTCTTTTTCCATGTCTTCTCCGAACTTCTCCCACACCCGCTGCTTTGCCTCGGCCACGGCTGAGGCTGCTGCCCTTCGGGCCTGTCGGTACCTTGCAACTGCCTCGGGAGTCCCCCGGGATAAAAAATCCCTGAAGGCCTCCTTCTTCAGTCGGACGGCTTCCCTGACCACCGGTGTCCACCAGGAGGTTCGAGGGTTACCGCCCGTTGAGGCACCTAGGACCTTGAGACCACAGCTCCCCGCCGCGGCTTCAGCAATAGAGGCTTTGAACACCGACCACTCTGGTTCAATGTCCCCAACCTCCAGAGGAATGCCCGAAAAGCTCCGCCGGAGGTGTGAGTTCAAGGCCTCCTGAACTAGGGCCTCCTCCAGACGTTCCCAGTTCACCCGAACTACACGTTTGGGCTTAC
Organism: Notothenia rossii; assembly: GCF_949606895.1. Lineage (NCBI taxonomy): Eukaryota > Metazoa > Chordata > Actinopteri > Perciformes > Nototheniidae > Notothenia > Notothenia rossii. Next base: position 43,775,691 of record NC_136902.1, read on the forward strand.
CAGGTCTATCCAGAGACTTCCCCCGCCACTCGACCCAACTCACCACCAGATGGTGATCAGTTGACAACTCCGCCCCTCTCTTTACCCTAGTGTCCAAAACATACGGCCTCAGGTCTGATGATACGATAACAAAATCGATCATGGACCTTCTGCCTAGGGTGCTCTGGTACCACGTACACTTATGAGCATCCTTATGTTCGAACATGGTGTTTGTTATGGCCAATCCATGATTAGCACAGAAGTCCAGTAACAAACCACCACTCCGGTTCAGATCAGGGGGGCCGTTCCTCGCAATCACTCCCCTCCAAGTGTCTCCATCATTGCCCACATGTGCGTTGAAGTCTCCCAGCAAGATTAAAGAGTCCCCTTCAGGAGCCCCATACAGGACTCTGTCCAGGGTCTCCAAGAAGGCCGTATACTCTGAACTGCTGTTGGGTGCATAATCACACACAACAGTCAGAGTTTTCCCCCCCATAACCCGCAGGCGTAGGGAGGCAACCCTCTCGTCCACTGGGGTAGACTCCAACAACGAAGCACCCAACCGGGGACTCGTGAGTATCCCCACACCCGCCCGGCGCCTCACACCTTGAGCAACTACGGAGAAGAATAGAGTCCAACCCCTATCCAGAAGTAAGGTTCCAGAGCCGACACTGTGCGTAGAGGTGAGCCCAACCAGATCCAACTGGTAACGCTCCACCTCCCGCACAAGCTCCGACTCCTTCCCCCCCAGAGAGGTGACGTTCCACGTCCCCAAAGCCAGCTTCTGTCGCCCGGGTCTGGTCAGTCGAGACCCTCTGCCTTCACTGCCACCCTTCTGGCAGCGCACCCGACCCCATCGCTGTTTCCCGTAGGTGGTGGGCCCGCGGGACGGAGAAGCGGAGGTGTTGCCCATGTCGCCTTTTCGGGCTGTGCCCGGCCGGGCTCCGTGGCAAGCCCGGCCACCAGACGCTCGCCGACGAGTCCTCCTTCTGGGCCTGGCTACAGAAGGGGACCCCGGGCTTCCTCCGGGCTGGGTATCCTCACTTCGTGTGTCGTCTTTCATGAGGTCTTTTGAACCAATCTTAGTCTGGCCCCTTGCCTGAGACCAATTTGCCATGGGATACCCTACCAGGAACACAAGGTTCCAGACAACACAGCCCCCAGGTTCATCAGGGCACACAAACCTCTCTACCACGGTAAGGTGCTGGTTCTTCAGAGAGGAATACAGTCTCTAAATATAAAGTCAGTAAAGTATTTACATTTCTGATAGCACATCAAGTCTTGGCGGATATTCGTGCTTGAGAGCAGCAGCAATCTGGGGAAATACAGAGAAACAAAAAAGAGGGGCAGATCAGAAACCAAATTTGAGGTTTTTGAATACACAATGTATGTTTAGCATTAATGAATACAAAAGTAACAGCAACATGTCTAGGTTGAGGCTAAATCAACAAAGATAATGTACATTAATTCATAAGTAAATTACCTAAATTATGTTTCCTTCTTCATCTTCACTGGTGTCTGGACTGCTTAGGCCACTTTGACTTTCCTCTTCATGTTGAAGGAAACAAGCATCAGGAACTAAAGCAGTCTTGTACTGCTGCAGTACCAGCTGCAACCTCTCCAACGCCTCAGCATGCTTCCTTCTTAGGGTGCACCCAAGTCCTCCATTCCCCTTGTCTACATCTGAAAATACACAAAATATTGTTATATGGACATACTATAAAGTAAGATTGCTTCACGAGGCCAGAGCACTTCAATGGAGTATATTCTCTCCCATGTACATATAAAGATGATTGTCACTGTCAAGGGACTTCATTATGTAAAATGGCCGGATCGAATGGGCAAAGGCCATTATACTCCATCCAATTTCTGTGACCAAGAATGATTTGGGCTGACTTTTTTTCCTTTAAAACTCATACTTTACAAGATAGGTTAAGTTTTGCTTTCAACTTACCTTCCTCAGCCACCTTATGTTTTAGAGCGACTGCCATGTTCTGCAACCATGTGCAATGCTGCGCCATCTCCCACAATAGAATGCCTTTCTCCTCTTGCAGTCTCCGTGTAAGCATGACTTGATCAAGTATCTTTTTCTTGGCTGTAAAGTTAGCTAAAATCCAATCACAGTTATGTATATACATGAATCACATTTTCATTATAGCATAACAATATGTTTAAAACTCCTAACATGTACTTTCAAAATAATCAAATGTATACACAATAAGAAAACTTAAGATATACCCTTAAACTAAATGAACGTTCTAACACTCTACATGATATGTGCATAACTCAGCAAGGTATACCTTCATATAACAGAACTTCAAATTAGCTATTATGAAATATCTGAAAACTGACCCATGCCATGAACTTCCCACGACCACAGCGCGGACATGATGCTCCCTCCAGAGAGGGAATGCTCCACCGCAGCAACATCTATGCCTCTGGCAGAGTCGTGTACCAGCTGGTTGTACTTCAGTACCTCCTGATTAAGGCGCTTTTTGTCGTCTGCAAGCTTCCTTCGAAGTCGATGGCGGAGCTTGCTGCTGTCTGAAAAAGACATGAAGTAGTGGGATAGGGATATGTGAAAAACTATATTTGCAAGTGCAAAAAATATATATAATTCAGTAGGTTGAATCTGCAACCTAAAACATTATATTGTTATACCATTCTGTCGGTAAAGGGATTGCTTCCGCTGCCTCACACTTAGGTAAAGCCCCTCAATGCTTTGCTGCAGTGCTGTTTGAAGGATGTCTTCAGAAGTACCCGATGTTTCTGATGTTCCTGTAGAAATAATATTGGCAGTAAAATGTACTGTTACACTGTTTTGAGAAACAAAGTTGTGCAACATATTTAACACCTTTTAACACAAATTGATGGTACAACTATGGAAACTGGAACATATCAGAGATAAACATGGAAACATAGTTGGCTTGCTATTGCTTGAAGATTATGTCCCTGTCTACTGAAATCCAGTGAGGGTCCCATTACGTGGCATGAAAAATCAGCCTTATTGCCTTAAAATTGGCTGCTCTTTAGGATCAAATCTGTAAATTCAAACAGTCATGGACAATGATATGTAGCTGGTGTTATCTCGTCGTGCTTACCAGATAACCATTCCTTCACGTCGGAAATCCACATCGACACCATGTCATCTGAGACACAATGTAGCTGCGTCTTGAGTTCCTCAAGACTTGCAGTCTCTTCCAGGAGCCTCTTACTAGTGTGATAAACAGTAGACGATGGACATTTATCAAGATTAAAACTTGCTATGATTAACAACAAGCCATGTGCAAATGACAAAGGACACAACAACACCATTAATAGGAGGCTCACCTTCACATATCTTGTGGAAAGTGCATGATGAAGGGAGTCACCTTTTTTCCTGTTCCATCCCATTGCATGCACTGTGAGCATGTCCAGTCGTGCTTTTGAAAGCAATAATGAGGTTCTGATGTGTCATCTAAAAAAGTATGCAATAATAGGGCAAAACCTTCCACTCACCTGCTTTGGACATGTATTTTGTTGTCAGGGCACAACGGGACAGGTAGCTGTTGACCTGCTCCACCTCTTCCCCAGCAGTCATCCCTGCTCCCTCCTGGTTCTTCCCACTCCATATAATCTGATGGTAAAAGGTTGCTGGAATTGTTGTGCAAAGAGGCTACATACTACTATACTAAACAGTATAGCTTATATATTTACTACTTCAGTATTATAAATATAAAAAATATAAATGTACGTGATACAAAAATATTTCACATACCTCGCATTTGGTAGCATGGGCTCGAGCATGCATTACACTGAGGAATGGCTTCATGGTGGTCAGCTCCTGGAGAGCAGGAAGGACACTTGCAGCTTTCTCCATGTACGGCCAGTACTTGCAAGCCATATCCATGGCGAAGAACTTGGCTTTGGCTGGCATGAGTTCCTTTTGAAGATACAGGGGGGAGGCGAATATCTCCCCCCTGTACATATTTAAAGCCTTCAAAAGAAACCCATGGCGACATACAGCCACCTCCATCCCTTCTTCATCCAGCTTCGAAGCCCTCCTTGACGTCTCCCTCGCTGCTGTCCACTGGGAGTCCCCACATGTGCCTCTTCCCTGGGTCTAAGACACACATTACATCAGGACAAATCAGTTAAAAGCAATGGAATGACGATCTACACCATTTGTTCTAATTATCTGATTTTGGAGTAGATGGTAAGGAGAAGTAGCTGAATTTGAAGAAAGTCAGGGTCGGACATACATGGCTATTTTTGTGATATACCTATAAGGTAAAATGACGAATAAAAACTTGCATTTTTCAGTGATCTCTGTATTTTGTCGACAAATACAGCCACCGCGCTGTCTTCTGCTACAAAGAGCCCATTAAAAAAGGGGCTGCCATCAGAACTGAGGAAAAAAAGATTAGCAAATATATCCATGAAATATAAACAGTAATCAAAAAAAGTTAAATAACAACATTGTAAAAACAGCACCTTCCACTTCGCCGAAAGCGATACAGCTTCCTGTTTCCATCGGCAGAAATAGCCAACATCTCCGGCGTGCAGGCAGGGCAGATGAAAGGAGCACCACAGCAGAGCTGGTCTTCCTCATACGAGGCATAGGAGAACTCCAGAAAGCTGCGCTGCAGTGCATCTCCGTAGACAGGTCCAGACTGGAAGATAATTACATATATTGCTGTGATTTTGTCTATTTACGGAAATATTATAATGTATAATATGCTAAATAATATTTACACTTACTCTTCCTCCACACATGCAATGCTCCAGCAGCTTTGCAAAGGCCTGTCTGGAGAATCCCGGAGAGATGACCTTGAGCTCTTCAAAGGAGCTCAGGAGGTCCTAGGTGTAAAGTGTGGAAATACTGACCGAAGCTGGCCAGTATCCACTCTTAAGGAGGACTTTCAAGTCGGGGGTCCACTGCTGCTGGCAAGTTTGACAGACATATAGTGGCAGATGCAAGTCATAACGCCCTTGGAACAAGTAAATAAACATAATTAAGACACATTTTACAACAGTTCCATCTACAAATAGTCAAAGATGAACAGATATTACATGAAGGTTTTACTCCAAGTGGAAGCACAATGTCTCAGCCCACAACAGTAAACATATAACAACAATTCAATAGAAATCCAAATATATATATATATATATATATATATATATTTGTATATATTTGTTTACCATTGATGGTAATTAAAATCACTGGTTTGCCTGGTACCACAGTGACGTTTGTGCCTTTATAGGAGCAGTTGGGTGCCTTCACAGTTGGCAATATGCAAGCTGTCAAAAAAAAAAGAAAAGCACTAATTACCATTATATGCTGGCCGAAGAGACTTGTGAACATCAAAATGCAAGTTTGAGAGAGCATACCTTGGTCATGGGTGCCACCTTCCACTCTAACAACACACGTTGTTGGACTAATTGGTTTAAAAAAAAAAATCATTAAACTGTCCCTGTTGTGGAGTGGCTGGTTCTTGTGATGAAGTACATCACAGTCTCCTCAGAACCACTCCTCGGGGAGACACTCTCTACACCTTGGGAGGAAATACAAAATTATTCTAATATCCCAGAATTACTTTCATTTTCATGTGGGTTTTCTCTAGGTATCCAGTTTTCTAACATCCCAAAAGTCATGCATGTTAGCTGAAATAGCAGGGCACTGAGCATTAATACTGAAAAATTACAATTAGGTAAAGTAATTTAAATAAAGGTAAATGTTATCTCACCTAATAACAGCCGGCTCGTGGCAGAGGCCACACAGGGGATGACCGACAGCCTCTTTTTCTAGAAGGCATTGTAGGTGGTGTGGTCTCTCTTCTTTCCAGCGCTCTGAGGCTTTCTGCTGCCGAAAAGACCAGGATGAGGCAGAGCTTTTTTGAGGCTCAGGAGGAGGACATGAGGAAAGAATGTCAGAGTCTCTCCATATTCTTTTCTGTGAACAGAATGGGAAACTTTAACTGTAAATGACTATATTTAAGATGAACACTAAAAATCAAGGATCATTTCTTTGCTCAGTATGGAACTGGCCAATATCTTTACTGAATTACATTCCTCGTTCAAGTCCTGAACTGTCAGTTGTGTATAAGGTTATTTTCTCTCACTAACACAATTTATTTAAACATTTATTTTAGCTTTAAACTTAAAGCCATTTTTGTGATTTACCAAATTCGTGTTGTGCTGAAGGTTCAGTACGCAGAACCTCCACACTGGAAGACTGGAAGCCCTCAGTCGGGGGGGATGTGACTGTAAAACATCACACAGAGGGTTAACAACAGATAACTGATGATTTGTATTATCTGCCTATTGTTTAAAAGCTTGTGAAATTAAATAAAGCATAGTTCTTATGACACCACAGTGGGAATGTCTCCGACTGTAGTGTCACTATGCGTTTATATATTGGAATTATTGTAGACCCTCAACAAGCAATTACTGTGTTTTAATTCGATTTTCCAACCATTTACTTAGTAAATTCATAAAAATGTAAAATAATTGGGATTTCAACCTGTAGCTGAGCCTTGGCGTCGCCCTCCACGCCTCCCTCTCGGCTTGCCACGTCCTACACAGCCCCTTTTAGGGGACTGTAAAGTGTCTCCTACAGAGCGTGCCCGTTTCCTCTCCTCAGCAGCTTTCTGTGACCAAGTAACAACTCATGTAAGGTTGATGTTGCTGATAAACTGATACCATATGACAGTGGACAAATAAAAGTAAATTCATTCACTTGAAGAACATCTTTGCTTCAAGTTTTTCCGACCATATACAACTAATGAAGTAAAACAAGTTGAACAAGCTTTATTTAGTAAGCCTCTGCCCCCCATGTTGTAATGATGAACCGTTTTGCAAAGGCCCTATACATTGATCCAAAATCCAGTTACTCTTGGCCTGTTCAGCATTTTTTGGATAACAGATAGTGCCAAATTCAAGTGGGAAATGAATGAGGTCATATGGGTTAAAACACCAACCTTAGCTTCAGCTAGCATGTGTTCATGCTTCAGCTCAAGAGCCATGCGTGTCCCTTCTTTGGTTGTGTGTTGTTGCCATTGCAACACAGCCAGCCAGCCAGCCAGCCAGCCAGACAGACAGACACAACAGATTATGCAACAGCTGCTGTATGAGACAAACAGAGATAGAGAGACAGATTGTAAGATTGAGATGGATAGATGAAGAAATAGATAATGAATGATAGAAAAAGATAAAGAAAATAACTATAAGAAAGGTAGGTAGATAGACGGAGAGATAGGTTGAGTTTGGCTCTTAAAAGTGCCGTTGGTTTTGTGATGGTGTAGATCAGTGTATGGGTTTGTGGTGTGGGTACGGGAGCTGCAGGAGAGAACAGAAAAAAAAGTGAATTATGTAGTGAAACTAGCTTTTTTAAATGCACATTGTGACGGTTTAACTACTTTAGACGGACTGAGTTCATTTACGTGTTTCCTGTTTCAGACGCATAACAAGCACATGGACATGGACTATGCCCCTCCCCCCCAAACATATATTAAAATGTCGGCCAGCGTTAGTACTGTCATGTGTAAAACAAAAGCGATCAAGATAACGTATAACTCACACTTTAACACCGACGTATGTAGCCGTAATTAAGACAAATATTTTTCACACACCACTTATGAGCTGATATAAATGTAGCTAAACTAGTTTAAGCTTATGTTGAACGTGAGCTAGCTAGCTAGCCGCCCGCAAGAAAGATTTCACATTAATGTTGCTTTGCTGATTATGGCGAAAGCATTTCTCAAACTTAGAACAGTTCAGTATGTATGATGAACCATGCGAATAAAGGCTTAAAAAAAAGTCCCAATTATTAAATCTAAGCAAAACATGTATCAGACTTTAGTGACCCAACTTACTTTGTCAGAGGATGGATCGCAATGTCGGTGGCAGCGTCTTTGGCCAATAGGTGCTCTGAATGATGTAATACTCTGAATGCTCTGAATGATGTAATTTCCTGTACCAATTATACAATTAAATATTAATATATTTTGACGCGATAACTCTTTAATAACCTAAGTAGCCTACGGACAAAAACAAAAAGTATATATTGCCTTATAAAATGCAGAAAAGTTTAAACATCTAACATGATAATAATAAATAAAAAATAATGATATCTTGAACCAAAATAAATAAAATGGAAAATTAACCGACAAAAACAATTTAACATAAATAAAACAAGGATTAAAACAAGGATAAGTTTGACTCAATGTTGTGTAAAGTACCCGTTATGGTTAAAAATATATTTTTTTATTTTTTGAAAATAATACAGCTTCCAGCTTCCCAAGACACGAATAATTCTTCTACTGGAAATGCGTTTAAACTGTGTCAGAGAGATGTTTAATCAGTTCATTTTAATTGGTTAATAATTGGTGTTTAATACTGGCAACTTCTAATTGTTGGGGGGGGGCGGCGTTCGATCCAGTTTCGATTCCGTAACCTTGGCGCACTGCCACTCCAACATCCAATCCCGACTTGAAGTTTAATCACGGGGACTGTAGTCCTAAACGATAGCTGGGGATTATGGGTAGTGTAGTGTTTTCGGCCATCCTAAACTCGATGATGCTCGAAATGTCCCTTATAGGCCTACGTCTGTTTCCGGTTATTTTTATTTTGAAATTCAGTTCCTGAAGGACGGTAAAAAAGCCCGAGATTATAGAATTAAACAAATAAATAAAAACAAGGATAATTGTGTGTTATTGTTGACTAAATAACAGTGTGTTATTTTGAAAAGAATTACAAATTAGAAGGAAAAATGAGCCCCATTTATTTTCCTCACAGACAGCAACAAAAGTCCGAAATGATACGATTTTAAATAAAAGCAATAATCGTGGCTTGATATTGAGTAAGAACATGTTTTTATGAACCACACAGCTTCCGGTCTTCCTATAAAACGTAATGCCGTGAGACTACCAACAGAAATACATTGCTTTTAAAATCGTGCTGTGCAACACGAAAAAAAGGGGAAAATCGTGTTGGTGAAAACGAATCAATAGATTAAAAATCGTGTTGGTGAACACGAAATGCCCTGAGACTGGGTTGAACTTCCTACGCTGCTGAAGTAACTCCTGAGAAAGATCCTGGAAGAAGGAGATTCTGTTGCCCTGCCATTCGACTCTCCTCTTGTCGCGGGCGGCCCGTAGAACGGCTTCTCTGGCGCTGAATCTCAGTAAGCGGACCAAAATGTGTCGACTGCGCCCGTCATCCTTTTTCGGTCCGACGCGATGTGCTCGCTACAGTTCGAATCCCATATCCACTTCCAGGTCCAGCTTTTCAGTAAATATGCTAAGCACAAAACCATGTAGGTCCTGTTTCTCAGCACTTTCTGGTATGCCCGTTATACGAATGTTATTCCGCCTCCCTGCATCTTCCAAGTATGTCACTTTATCTTGGAGCTTTTTCACTTGTGCTGTGGTAGCATCTATGCTAGCACCTTGGCTGTTGCTAATGTCCTCTAGGTTAGAAATCCTCGCTTCAGCCTCCGACATCCTTCCTCCAAGCTTCTCCACCGTGCTCTGTAGTACTTCCAGGCCCATTTTCACACTGCTCACATCTGCTGCAATTCCTCTCAGGAGGCTGTTGATGCTTGCAAGTTCAGATTTTGTGTCGTCGGCACGTGTTGCCTGTCCGCCGCCTTGAGCTTCCATCTCTGTCGGGTTCTTCTTCGGATTCCTTGTTGTTCGAGGTAGATTTTGCTTCGGTTCCTGCGACATCCTGTCTTATACCATTATCTGAGACTATTTTAGTAGAGTTTGGTCCAGTTTTATAACTGTGGCATGGGGGCAGAGTAGCTCAGCGGAGCAGAGCAAAGGGCTAAGCAGCCATGATGGTCACTATCTTCACCGGAAGCCCTATATATATATATATATATATATATATATATATATATATATATATATCTATATAATAACAATATTGTTATTAACTTCAACCAAAGTCAATTTAAATAGCGGGCAAAAGTGGATTAATTGCCATGGATGTGGTGTTTGATAAAGATTATGTTCAATTTTAACTATTTTAGGCAGAAAAACGTATATTGACGAAACCTTTTTTAATAATTTACTATAATTTAGAAAGGTTTTTGTGAGAAATCATTTCAAAAGTAAACACATTTTTCATTTTATATTTCCATTTGAAATGTTTGCACACAACATTATTAATTTATACATTTTTATAAAAAAAATAAAATTATGAACCCATTTATTTTATTGTATTTCCTTGAGGCTGGGGAAGATATCCAGCATGTAGTTCAACATGTAATACAAGTAAGTATGTACAACATGGAAAAGTAAATAAAATAAGTTTAAGAGGATGTGGATTTATTTTCTCAAACCTTGTAATTACACAATCAAACAATCTATAATTTAGCTCTGACCTTCACAAAAACATTTTGTTGAATTGGACACATTTTTCGAAGCTCTATTGACAGACATGCAATGACTGGGACTGATGGAAGAATCTGAGAGGAATTAACTAGGAGCAGAGAAATAATCATATTTAAAACACAGCAGCCCCATAAGAGGCCAACAAGAGTCACACGGGTGTGTCACTTTTGCTGAAGGATATTTGTGACCAGTGTTGGGGCAGAACCTCTGCTCCGCGCGTTCCTCTATGAGTTTGTTTTAAAAGAAGGAAAAGTCAAAGCACCAGGATAAGGGTTAAACAATAATCTGCTTTAATGGTCAAATATACAACACAAATACAACCTCAATCAAAAAGTAATCTGGATTACTTCGGCTCTGGTTCCTCCAGCTGGAAGAGATCTTACCCCTTGGACAGCATGAGGAAGAAGAGACCAAACCAAAGGAAAACACAGCCTTTCATACAAAAAGCCACAAGAGGCATTGTGTGGATGCTCCCCTGAGGGTTCATCCATTGGTAGAGGCAAACACGAGGGCGTGTGTAGCCAATCAGCGCGAGCCAGCCAGGAGACCCGGGAAACAAAAATTCTCTTCAGTTTGATGAAAAACAGACACCTTCGGTGTCCGGCACGACCCGACTCCGAATAACAAGTGTGTTTATCTTATCTTACATTTTGCAGCAAGCACACACACATTCCCCTATATCAGGGATGGGCAAATGGCGGGCCGTGGGCCGCATGCGGCCCCCACCTCCTCTTTTTGCGGCCCTCAGATTAATTTATAAACAACGTAATTAATTAAAAAAAATATATATATATATTGTTTTACTTGTAGTACTGATACCGTCCACTAGACTCCTAGTTACGTCGCGAGCTGCGTACATGATTTAAAATACCGCAAAATAATCTGTGACGCATTTGTGTGTATTGTGTTTGTTTCCCAGGTAAACCCTCACAAGCAGGGGGGGACTGGCCATCTGTAGAATCTGGAGAACCACAGAACGGCTGGTCGTCAAGGGCCGTTGACGGCCGGCCGGGCCGGCCCTTTAAAAATCTTTGAAAAATTATTTAACGTCATCATTTAAGTTGCGCTGACGGCCGACAGAGGGCGACAGCGGCCGCTAATGCAGTTGTGTGGTTCTTATCTATCAAATAATCACACGAAGAAGAAAAAAGACCGGCCACACGAAGAGAAGGGATTAGACGCCACGACAGACAGGGAGAATGAAAAAACATGGATAAAAATAAAAGAAAACGAAAAGAAAAAGGTGGGGCCGAGAAGGCAAGAAAAAAAAAGGTGAAGTCACTCGCAGGTGAAGCATATAAATGTCGCAAATTGACAGACCTTTTTGGCAGCAGCGCTGCTACAAGCACTATCAGCAGCAGCTTAGAACAAGTGCAAGATGATGAAGAGAATGATGAGGGCGCGAGTTCAGATATACAGCCAGCCTCCTGCGTGATGAGCAAGGGCGCCGGAAGCAGGGGGGCCAGGGGGCCATTGGCCCCCCCACTTTTCAGCCCTGCCCCACATTTTCGCAGCAGCAGATGCCGCGGAAAACTGTACAAATCCCGTTTCAATAATTCCCCTCTACTCTAAAGTCGCATCTAAAACGCGATCTGATCTAGCTGTGTACATTTTGTTATTTTTGATTGTTATATTCAGTCTCACTAGCTTCAGGCATGTTTGAAGCTTGTAAAGGGAAGATGACAGCTCTCACTCGCCACTCTGCTGTTCCTCAGCGCCGCTCCCCCTCCCTCCCGCTGAAATTATGAATGTAAGGTGTATAGTAATCATAGATAACACGGCAGGGTCCGTTACAGTTTGTTTTTATCTGATTTCAAATAAGAAAAGTCTTGGCTTTCAGTACATTAAACTTGTTTCGGCAAATTCAGATGATAAATAGGCCTACAACTTTGAAGCTTGTAACGGAATAATTACAAGCGGAGAACGGAGTAATTTAACGTCACTGCAGGCATAACAACAGCCGGTGTTTCTCGTGAGTCTTTTCCCCGGGAAACAAACACAATACACACAAACGCAAAAATACACAAACACACAAGTATATACACGCGGCGCGGAACACTGTACAAATCCCGTTTCAATAATTCCCCTCTACTCTAAAGTCGCATCTAAAACGCGATCTGATCTAGCTGTGTATATTTTGTTATTTTGTATTGTTATATATATTCAATCTCATTAGCTACACGCATTTTTTAAGCTTGTAAAGGGAAGACCACAGCTCGCCTCTCACTGGCCACTCTGCTCTTCCGCAGCGCCGCTCCCCCTCCCTCCCGCTGAAATTATGAATGTAAGGCATAATAATCATAGATAACACGGCAGGGTCCGTTACAGTTCGTTCTCATCTGATTTCAAATAAACAAAGTCTTGGCTTTCAGAATATTAAACTTGTTTCGGCAAATGCAGATGATAAATACAGGTTTGAAGTTTGTAATGGCATAATTACAAGCGGAGAACTGAGTAATTTAACGTCACAACAGGCATAACAACAGCCGGTGTTTCCCGTGAGTGCAGTAATCCAAACGAAAATATCTTCCCTCCGTAGTATTTTTGATCATTTGCTCCGCTAATAATCAATCAGATCGATGGATTCCAGAGAAGAGAAACACTTTAAAGGCCTTTTTCTCAAAACGATGACTCTGTAACAGTCATTATATAATGTGACATATTTTGCTTAATATTTGGAGTACAAAAACAATCCTGATCTCATTAGAAAGCTAGGAATCAAAATGTGTCTTCGGGTCAATGCGAACGATTTCGATGGAGCAGGTCACTTTGCATTAGGTAAAATAAAGCAGGCAGACATAACAGGAAGAATATGTACATTTTAACCCAATCAAATAGGACATTGTCACACCATTCAAATGTATCCATGTAAATTACAACCAATAAAAAAGCTTAGATTTGTTTATTTGTTACGTTGTTTACTTTATTTGTGACGTTGTTCTGCTGTGTGTGTCAGCCGTTAACCTAGAGATATAAAGAATATATACACTTGCAAACATGTCAGAAGAACCAGCGCAGAAGAAAACTAAATACGGTCAATCTAAACTTAAATTTAACAACTGGAAGGTCACATCCCTGACTACCATATCTCCGGAGGCTGGACCTTCTTCAAACAGCGAAGCCAGATGAACCCAAAAGCAGCAGCTCTAGGCTGCGGCCGCAGAAACTGTCAAAACCGCCGCCGACCCCACCGCCGCCGTTGTTGAACCGAAACAGGCTGGTTCCAACTGCATGGAGGTTTGCTGTCGGGACATTGAGGCGGTTAAAGCTGTACAGCTAACTATCAGAAAAAAGGAGACCGCTAGTAGATTATTTGGGCAAAGAGAAGGTACATCAACGCAGAATGGTACAAAAACAGAGTGGTTAATTCTTTGCAAAACCACTAAACGATAGTGATAAATTGCGATGTTAACAACCTCATGATAACCTCATTTTTTTTTTTACTTAGGATCATACCTGTGTTTAGTCTAGAAAAAGGTGAATGTGTGGATTTTATTATAAAATTGTGTATATTTACAGACTGTTGCAAACACTAAGAAGCTTATAAACATCAGGTTTAAAACTTCAAGTCAAGAGCTTTACAAAAAAGTAACACAATTAAAGATGTTTGGAGTTTTATTTGAGTTATTCATTTACATTTTTTGTCAAAGAGATGCTGATTTGAAACCGTTGTAGCCGTTACGGCATTTCCTGTTTCTGCCGGAGAGAGGGGAGTTTGTCCCAAAGCTTGCCGCTGTATTTACTCCCTCCATCTGACAGGAGGGAGCCTCATGTGTCACTCCACGGAGTTCACTCCATCACGGAGGGGGAGTGTCTAGGGCGTAGTTTGGGATTGGGCCATAAACACGCACTTTTTTTGGCCCCCCCAATTCTAAAATGAATCCGGCGCGCCTGAGGGACAGAGTTGAGCTGCTGGAAGAACCAGCTCAACTGGCATATACAAGTGCAGGGCAAGAGCAAGAGGTGGGTGAGAATTATCCCTTTAACTCAGTGGCGTTTTCTCCTGGAGGCCAAGGGAAGCAAGGCTTCCCCTTTTTTTTTTGGATTGTAGTTATAATTTTAATAAATAAATAAAAACACTTCGTTTAGTTTCGTTAATTATTCTGCCGGCCCATCTCTCCCCCATTCTCATTGAGTATTTTACAAAGAGTGAAACAGCGCCCCTCTAGATGTTATGGTGAAACTATTACGCTTTTCATTCATAATTTCAGCGGGAGGGAGAGGGAGTGATGCTGAGGAACAGCAGAGTGCGGGCTGACAGGTGTCTGTGTTGACATTCCCCTTATTGTGGAATAAGGGGAATGCAGAGACTGGCTACAAGTGTTTTAGGTTCAAGTTAGACAACTAATGTCTGGGTTAGTGTTTATGACTTCATGTGTATGTCATCTTAATGGTTAATCTCAATACACACACATTTTCCGTGCTTTCCAATAGTTTAAAATAGTTTTATTCTACTATTTAATAACCTGTTCAATACAAACATGCCACTTGTAAAAATGAAATAACATTTCTGTGAACTGATATTTGTTTAGTGAGCTTATTAGAGGATGTTCCCATTTTTGGGGATGTTCCCTTTGATTGTAAAATGTCAATGAAGATGTCAGACTTAGTATATTTGTTAATAATTACATACAACACATGGAATCTTTGTGTGTGTGTGTTCCAAGTGAATCTGTGCCCCCCTGGTGGCCAGTACATCAATGATGTGGCCCCCACCACCATCAAAGTTGCCCATCCCTGCCCTATATGGTTCTCTGTCTGTGGCCACCTTCCCCCCTCAGGTTACCACACACAAGTTAAAAATATGTTTTAAGATATAGTTGGATTATACAAATATCACATGTGAGTTACCTTAATATCAAATAATAACGAGGAAAACATTACCTTTGCTCTCAAGCAGTCCTACTAGTGCTTCTCAAATAGTAAAACTTTACAGAGGCCCATTATAGAGAACACACACTCATTTCATCCTGCCGCATTGCAGACATTTAGACTGTTTCCAAAGAGTATTCCTTTGCATATTTCCAGCTTCTTTTTACACAGACTGCTTATTATTGATACAAAGTAATTAAACACACACATATATTTTTAAGATCTGTAGATTTCCCTGATATTTGACATGCGGTATTTAATGGAGAATGTCTCCTTCACCACAACTGCTCCTTTTTCATACAGATTAATAAAACATGTTTAAGCTAATTTCTCCACAATGTTGAAGCAATTCAGTACCCACAACATGAATATATAAGGTGACATTAAAATGAATATATCACACCAGCTATCCAGGCCAGACTCTAAAGACTTTCCAAGGGGTAAACATGCTGCTGCTGGAGTACTGACTGGAAGTATTGCTTATATTATGTCTACCATTCTCTTAAAGTATAAAGGTGTTTTAACGCTTATTCAAAATAGCAGAGAAACATGCATTATTGTACTCAGGAGGGGACATTGACAGAGGATTACTCAAAAGTACACAGTAAAAGTACTTCTTAGTACTTGTGGGACTAGTACTGTTGGGGCAGAATCTCTGCTCCGCGCCGTTCCTATATGAGCGGGTTCTCAAAAGAAGGAAAAATTCAAAGCAGCCAGGATAAGGGTTAAACAATAATCTGCTTTAATGGCAAAATCATACAAATACTTCACCTAATCACGAAGCACTCTCCAGAGTACTCGGGGCTCAGGTTCTACCACCGTGTGAGACACGTCTCAGGAACGGCAAGTCAAAAACAAGAGCCCCGATCTTCAAAATGATCACAACATTTATACACAGAGTTCACTTCTGAGCGAGCTAGACAGTGAGTTGGCAGTGTTCCATTGGTCGGTTTCCGTTCTGGGCGGGACCCCAGGTAGTAAGTCAGTTTGTTGATTGCGTGTGTGTGTGTATGTGTTTGTCCCTCTGCCCTCAGGCAGATCCCCCAATCAATGATTTGGAGTCATGACAGAGGACTCTTTGACAGGACACATACTCATTCCCCCTAAACATCTTCAACACACACAAACATCGTATCCTGTATCTTATCACACAACAGTCACCTGTTTTTCTCTATGAAAGCCATATTTGTAAATATCCAAACGCCATCGTCCCATGACAGTCCCCGAATCACCCAACCAACATAAGTTAATTGTTCTTGTGGCTTAATGGCTTCCCTGAACTTCCCTTCACCCCAAAGTCAGCTTACTAGGAATGAATACATGTTATTGATAAGCTCAAAAGGACCTTTATCTCATTTACTGCTGGATGACCCAAGTCTCAAGGCCTGCAGGATGTGTAGGAGATAAACATTAATTCTACAAGACTTTAACTGCCTTATATCTGAAAATGTATCCGGGAATTCCCCTGTTGACTTCAAGGACTATTGATAATTAACAGAGAGACCCTAGGGGCCTCTTCTTGGTATCTGCTAGGCAGAAGTCACTCAATGCAGAAATCACAAGTTTAACACACATTCTATATAAGGTGACATTAAAATGAATATACCAGATTGAACTTTCCTGCCATAACACGTTACTTTAATCCTTCAAATAATTCAAATAATACTTCAATTCCCCCTTTTGGTCTCGCCCCACGAGACCAACTCACATAAGACATTTGAAACACAGCTACTGTCATTCCTTGCCACTGTGTCTGCTCCCCAACAGTATACCTTTGTGAACAGAACACAACTTTCAATGTCAGTGAAGGAACTATCAGAGTGCGAACCTGAGTGCCAGAAAGCAGCATCCTTGCGTGTTGTTGAATCCTCAGGCCCCCCCCCCCCACAGCGGAAAACGCCAACAAGGGCAGCTGATAGGGAGGGGGAGATGCGGCCTTTCCTTCAAAGGTGGAACTGATGAATCTGATCAGAGAGAAGTAGACTCCTCTGCTGCCTCGAGAAGTCCCCCAGCCCGCTGACGCCAGCTTCCGAGCCGTCTGCTGTAGGGATGTCCGCGAGGTCCTTCTCCTCCAGTCCGCTGATGACAGCTTCCGAGTCGTCTGCTGTAGGGATGTCCTCGTTGACGATAGCCAGGTCCGTCCTGATGTGTCTGGGTCCTTCCAGGTGATTTCCTCGCCGTACACTGGCTCCAGTAGTACCAGATGTCCCCCTTTTCTCCTAGGCAGACGGCATGAGATGTCCTCTGGGTCACTCTGTAGAGGCCGGAGAACCTGGGGTTGATCCACCTTAAGCCAGACGAACTCCGCTGTGTCGGCCTCCTGCTCCTCGGGTCCCCCTTTTGGCGTCAGCAACCTGTGTGGAGAAATCTGATACCCACCCCTCAAGTCTACGCTCAGGGCTTCTGGGCCCTCAGGTGTTTGACCCACCACTGGTAGGCTGCTTGGAGCCTGTTGGTGGGCTGTCTTAAAACAACAGCTGTCTGTGAACAGGTTTTCTAAATTAGTTGCAGACCTCCTATCTGCCAGTGCAGCTTCAGAATCTTAATACTTGGCCTGTGTCAACAAAATAAACCCCAACATCTTCAGGTGAACTAAATGACATATTTCAAGAGCTCTGAATTTCTGACAAGCATCTGTGTTATTATAAATGAAATCCTTGAGATCCTATTTAAAATCTAAATATAATATGAACTGCTAATGTCTCTGGTAAAGAAACACACTAATGTTATGGATTAAAAACAACTAAAATCATGATACTGACAAAGTGAATAATTTCCTGATGACACTGCTTCTACTTGTCAGTGCTTAGATATTATCAAGCTGAAATATGAATACAGAAATCCAACATACTGTCATCAACTGTCTTTCTATTATGAATTTAAATTAAATGTACATCCCAATAATGATCTAAACAGTCTATGGCTTTTACTTCTTTACCAGGCTAGTTACAAGATGTTGTCTAAATTAAATTATATCTCAATACATTACTATGTTTTAACTTAGCTGTAATATGTTCTTTCTACATTTCAAACCTCAGTTACTTTAATACCTGTTGAAATATTACAAAATTGTTTTCATTATCACAGTTCACCTTCTCAAATCTCATTCTGGAATTACGTCTCTCAGTAGCCCCTTGGCCACTGATTCTGCATCTGTGTTACCTGTTATAACTCAATCAATATTAGAAACATGTCAACATTTTTTAGGAAACCTCTCGTTTCCCTTGGAGCTCCAGAATAATGTGTTAGTCTAAAAACATGCTTGGTTAGTCATTGTTTTAGAATCATGCAGTTGAACTGATCACATGCAGACATACATTCACACTGTCAGTCAGGGTCAAAGGTCATTTGGTCTCAGTCTTTTTGGCCATGTGTCGTGCTCTGCAGAGACTTTAATATTCTACTAGCTGGAGTTGTACTAGTGACATCATTGTGTTGATGTCAACCAATGCAACAAAGTCTTTCTCGTGTTCGCAGCACCATTTTCTTCAGATGTTTAACAAACAAATTATCAATACACTTTATTAATATACCGCCCCTAGGAAACACAATACCTGACAAATGTTCATGCAAGTCATTCTTAAGTGAACCTATCAATTTTTTTACCCTTAGAAGTGAACATACCTCATAATGTTGCATCAGGATGTTAAACTAAGCTTTGGCCAAATCAATCATTATTACTGTTTCAGATTTAACTGGTGGTTGAACAAACACAGCCTTTTTTTGTTTACATCATGCAAACCACTAACATATTTTCCAATTTCAGCATCAGCCTTGTTACTCTAAAATGACATCCTAAATAGGAATATTAGAAATGAAACAAATATTTAATCTTCAGAAATGTTCTTAACAAATGGAGAGCAATGCCATCTTTCTATCTAGTGAATAGCCAACATATTTAAAAAATGTCAGATATACAAAAATAAGCCTAAATACTCTTTTACTATCAAAGTCTAAAGCTAGACCTAAGCTGAATAGTTTTGGTAATGGACAATTTTAATCTAAAAACAAAACAAAACTGGACCTGTGTTCTTGTTATGTGTTTTTCAAAATACATTAGTAAATACCTTGTGAAGTATTCACAATATAACTAATCCTCTCTAGGATATGAAATCCATTCATCTTGAACCATATACTATTTCCCTATTTATTTTTAGTTCATGATAATAATGGTATAACGTCCACAAGTTTACCCATAGCTAGGTTCTATGTCAAGATTATCATGTGTGACATAATAATCAGATGTCTTGTTTGCCAAACAAGGATATTAAACTTGAATCTTTTCAGTATTCCAGACCATCATTAAACAATCAGCCTCCCTTCCTAAACGCTTAAGCATATCGTTCTACACCACCTTCTGGTAAACTCTTGCACAGTTATGTTGTAAAATCATTGCATGATTTCTTCAGAGTCTGAACAGACTGAGACCAGCTGTCTCAAGATCTTGTCATATTGAGAACAGTCAATGATTCATTGTCCTCTTCAGCTGTAGTCAGTGGCAGGGTCCCCAAAAAGCTAGAACCGGCCCTGGTCAGTGGGCTCCAAGGAAACTCTCTCTGGCATTGGGATGTCCTGAGGGGGAAGGGACCTCTGGATTAATGTGATACAATCAGCAGACACACGTTGTCCTCTGTACAGCAGAAATCCCCAAAAACTGCAGTACCTCTTCACACCACTGTTGCCTTGACAACGATGCACAAGCAAACTGTAAATACCTCCTCAGAGATGCGTTCTTTGCACACTTCTTCTGTTTGCAATGAGCAACATTTCACCAACACACTGATTCAGAGTCGAACTCAAAGGTGGCGCACAACTATCCAATGCTGCTGTAATCACAGCAAATCAGCTACTGAGAAAAACTCAATGTAAATCTCTCCCCCAGCGGGTTACAAAATAAAACAGCTGAGTGTCTATATGGTCAGGAATGCTGAAACATGTGAATGTTAAACCCATTAATGGTAACAGTCTTCCTATTCTTCATTACTTCAGTTCTAAGTTAATAGGCAAAACAAAGACACCTTTCTTAACCACTATAGATTCATCTTTTATCTACTTGGTTATTCTATTCTTTTTCAAATTGTTTATCTAAGTTGTGTGTTACAAGCATGGTTAGATTTGTAACAGAATACAAAACTAACTGTATTCAGCGCTATATATTTAAAACAAGTAATCTGACTACAGTTAATGAATATATTTTTGGAACACTTAAAGGAATTATTACAAAATGTAATCTTCATTATTACTAAAGCTGAAACCTAAATAAATCATCACGGAACATTTTTCTGTCCTTATTACTTAATTGTTTCAATAAAAACTAAAAAGCATTGTGAAAACTCCCATTTTTGAGAACATCTCAACACTTTTATTCCATCTAAGCACGGATGTTTATGACAAACTCGTCCTATTAATCCCAAACGATCTTTAATGGTATCAATTTTGAACTTTTCTTAATATTAATTGTAAATGCAACGTATGTTCTCTTTAGAACAAAGACAGGATAGTTGCAGCTGAAACTGGTTAATAGCAATTTTCTGTTAACCAAGATAAGCCTGTTGTTCTTATATCTAGTAAATATATTCTTATTTTATGTTACTCACAAAACAATATGACATTTTCCAGAATATTAGTTAACTTTATATAACATTTACCCTCTCTATACTTTTCAAACCATTTATTTTTCTCTCTCTCTTCCTCTCTGCGCCCTGCAGCTGCCGGCCCAAGCTTCTCTCATCAAAACCTCTTTTGTTCTCCAACTGTGTGAAATGGCTTTTAGCCTCGTGCAGCACCTCTGTCATGCTTAAACATTAACAGATTCCCTCTGACTGACAAACTTACAAAAACCTTCTTTTTACTCTCTACTCTTTCTTCATAAACTTAAAAACACCATTGTGGTGGATCGTTTCCGTTTTCAGTTTCCTATCTACTTTAAACAACCATCAACTGAGAGTAACTGTATATGATAACAACTCCTAAATAACCTTACAATATATATTTCTTCCAATGAGTTCGTTATTTCATGTCTAACAAATTCTCCTCTTTCCATGTCTTATTCTAGATGGAAAAATCCACCTATCATATTTAATTTGAATAAAACCTTACCCTTAATGTACTTCATATACTCAGTAAATCTCTTTTTACTTTCGGCCTAAGGTTACTGTATGTAATATAATTTTCCTTGAAGTATAATTAAGTACAATCCTTAGTTAATGACAAATACCATGAAATTCACAACGCAATGCAACGGTATCAATCAGTTCTCAAAGACTATGTTTAAATAGCAGCAAATCATTGTTTCTTATTTATTTCAATATATCTACCACTTCAAATCACACCTTGATCTGTTAATTTTCAATGTATTTCCTTCCAACTTCAGGCATTAGAGAAAAAAGCAAGCAGACACACTCCGGGGTGCTGCTGCTGCTCTCGAGAGGAACAAGGGGGGGCTTCCTTCAACAATTAACACTTCTGCTATCCTTTGATTCTATTTTTTCTGCTTGAACCCACTGTTCTCGTAAGCTCTAATCTAACCATGCTTGTAACTCATGCTCCTCTCGTTCAAATTCTCCCTTCATTATGACTTCGTATCTATTCATTTGACTTACTGTCTTTGTTACCAGTAAATATTCACAGAAAAAATACCCCGTACAGTCTATTCAGCTTTTATTGTCCGATGTTTATTCCAACAAGTTTAGCGAGCCTCTCAGCGCGCTTCAACACCGTCTTTCAACGATGTGACGCCGACATGGAGTCGTAACCCAGGCTTACAGAACTCTTTATCGTGACGTTTGGCTTTATAGATTCAACCCCAACACAACAAAGGATATAGTGAGGCCCGGTCACTTCAGAATGACTTTCTGAAGTTTGCGTTACTCTCCTTTGGATCACTTATAACATAAATAACTCATCTCCAGCTCCGTCGAGCTTTGGATTTGTTATTTTGAGTCAGTCCTATATGGAGAATCAATACTACCATTTAACTACTCCAGACAGTATAACTGTGGGGACTCTGTACCTCCACTTTTTAAGCCAGGGACTTCAATACCCTTCCGGCTGCAGGAACTCAATATCCTACTTTACAACTAAAACACGTATTTGTATATTCCACCGCAACAACTATGACACCGGAATATGTCTCTGACAACTCTAAAATGTAGTTTAGCCAATTACAGACCTTCGATAGAAACAGGCTCGTCTGCTCACCTTTCAATTGTAGGATCCTCGTTTTAGTTGTCAGAGATTCTTCTAGGCCTCTTCTCCGGACCATTCGTCCGCTGGCTGCTGATTTTCCTCTCAAAAACCCTACTCATGACGTCACCACGTCATGACGTCATCACGTCGGGGAAACACCATTTGTTGGGGCAGAATCTCTGCTCCGTGCCGTTCCTATATGAGCGGGTTCTCAAAAGAAGGAAAAATGCAAAGCAGCCAGGATAAGGGTTAAACAATAATCTGCTTTAATGGCTAAATCATACAAATACTTCACCTAATCACGAAGCACTCTGCAGAGTACTCCGGGCTCAGGTTCTACCACCGTGTGAGACACGTCTCAGGAACGGCAAGTCAAAAACAAGAGCCCCGATCTTCAAAATGATCACAACATTTATACACAGAGTTCACTTCTGAGTGAGTGATTGGTCGGTTTCCCTTCTGGGCGGGACCCCAGGTAGTAAGTCAGTTTGTTGATTCCATGTTGCTTCTGTGCGTGTGTGTGTGTGTGTGTTTGTCCCTCTGCCCTCAGGCAGATCCCCCAATCAATGATTTGGAGTCATGACAGAGGACTCTTTGACAGGACACATACTCATTCCCCCTAAACATCTTCAACACACACAAACATCGTATCCTGTATCTTATCACACAACAGTCACCTGTTTTTCTCTATGAAAGCCATATTTGTAAATATCCAAACGCCATCGTCCCATGACAGTCCCCGAATCACCCAACCAACATAAGTTAATTGTTCTTGTGGCTTAATGGCTTCCCTGAACTTCCCTTCACCCCAAAGTCAGCTTACTAGGAATGAATACATTTTATTGATAAGCTCAAAGGGACCTTTATCTCATTTACTGCTGGGTGACCCAAGTCTCAAGGCCTGCAGGATGTGTAGGAGATAAACATTAATTCTACAAGACTTTAACTGCCTTATATCTGAAAATGTATCCGGGAATTCCCCTGTTGACTGCAAGGACTATTGATAATTAACAGAGAGACCCTAGGGGCCTCTTCTTGGTATCTGCTAGGCAGAAGTCACTCAATGCAGAAATCACAAGTTTAATACACATTCTATATAAGGTGACATTAAAATGAATATACCAGATTGAACTTTCCTGCCATAACACGTTACTTTAATCCTTCAAATAATTCAAATAATAATTCAGTACTGAGTCCAACAGTGTCAATCTCACGAAGAACTAATTGCAAGAAATATTTTTTTCCCTCATCAAATTTAGCAGACTTGTGGTACAAAATATTTGTATCACTCATTGAATATAGCAGGAAAGAAAATGAAGAGTGCAGAATCGCTGTATGGTTTAAATCTCCTTAGTTACAATGTTGTCCATTTTAGACAAAGGCTTATTATATTTACAGCCCTAATAACATTAATTTTCTGGGCTCAATATGTGTCTTGGCTGTTTTGATTGTGATCACTAAATTCACCTTGTTCAAACACTGACCCAGATCGCTGGATCGCTATAAACACCGCTGTCATCAGGCTGGCAAGGGCTGGCAAGGGCTGTTCCATGCTCTGCTCAACCTCCCGCCTTCCCAATGGACTCAGTAGTGCCCCCTGCTGCCGTAGAGCATGTGCCGGCCCCTGTGGAATATTACTGCCAAAAGTCACGTGAGTGAGTCCAACCCACTCTCTTCAGTCTGCGTACAAATGACACGACTTTACACATTGGAAAATGCGTGCAATAGATATGCTAAAGTCCGATTTTGCGTGCCTATCATACGCCAACTATTCCCATTGAGTTCTGATTCCGAGTTTTGCGTGCATATGAGACGCAAATGGATACGGTCGGGTCTGAGAAGACCGGAAGCTGTGTGGTCCATAAAAACATGTTATTACTCAATATCAAGCCACGATTATTGATTTATTTGTAATCGTATAATGTCTGACTTTTTTTGTCGTCTGTGAGGAAAAGAAATGGGGCTCAGAGCCTCAGAATAATGAAATCTGTATTTTTTTTAATCTTTTTTTCCTTCTAATTTGTTATTCTTTTCTAAATAACACACTGTTATTTACTCAACAATAACACACAATTATCCTTGTTTTTATGTATTCGTTTAATTCTATAATCTCAGGCTTTTTAGCCGTTTCTCAGGAATTGAATTTCAAAATAAAGTCACCGGAAACAGACGTAGGCCTGTAAGGGACATTTCGATCATCATCGCGATACATGACATAAACCCTCTGAAGCGATTACCCAAGATCCTCATCTAGAAGCTCGGTGATTGGATTGTTTAGCCGCAATGCACGTTGGGATATGGTGTTTATGCGATATGAAATCCGAAAAACATTTAAAAAAAGAAAATAGTACTTTATTCCGAGTGTGCTTGCTTTTCTCTTTGAAAGTCATCACATAACGGCATTACACGGTTCAGCTGTATTACATATTACGCATCTGCCGTAGTTCTTTATATATAGAGCCCTGATGAGAAGACTTCTAGAACAAACAGGAAGAACAGCCACGAAAACTGAATATGTGACGTGGACCATAAATATATCAGCAATTAAACAAAATCTTCCATTTCTTTTCACACAATACATCTCCTTGCAGTATCAACCTTAATTCGGCTGACTTTTATATTTGATCCAATTGGTAGATAGGTTATATTTACACCATAACGGTGCACAGCTGATAGAAAATGACTTGTAGTTTTTAAAGATATTACTGATTTTTTTTTAATATAAGAATGTAAATACTGAGTTGAGAGAATAGTCAGGGGATTTGGGTGATGGGAGACACATGGAATCACAATTTCAATAGCTTACCATTAAATGATGGATATACCTTTCTGTCTGTGATGTGAAAGTAAAAACATGAGAAATAATATAGCAATATCCTGTAAAATTATGTAAAGACATGAATAAAACTACACATATTGAGATGTTATACATTCATAAGTGTCCTACACTAATAATACAAAGTTATTATTAGTGTGCTGTGTGTACCTTGTGTGCACCGCCTATTGGTTAAAGCACGTTATTGAATTATTTTTGTTGAATAATGTTATTTGATGAACAAAATATTAAGAGTACTTTCATAGGGGGAAAGTAGAAGGTCAATGATAGAAATATAGAATATACAAAATCAAGAAGATACTGTAAGTGATCTCTACAATAAAACAGTTTAGTGCACGATGTACAAAGATATTAATATGAGGATGTGCAAAACAGACAATCTAATTAACCTTTATTAACACATTAAATAATACTTTAGGTTAAGGTCTTCTTTCAAATAAGAAAAAAGCTTTGGGGGTATCTATTTACCAGGGGTGTAACGGTTCACAAACATTTTGGTTAGGTACGTACCTCGGTTTTTAGGTCACGGTTCGGTTCGGTACGTTTTCGGTACAGCAGAAAAAATTATCACAAAACATAAAATATTTTATGTTTTTTTTTAGTTATTATTAAACTGTGAATAATGTATTCACTCAAATAAATATAAAATATAATAATATAAACATTAAGGTGCAGCATTTTGATGAACTGAAATAATCTGTATTTGAACTTTACTGTACTAGTTCTCACAAAACATAAACTATTAGTTTTGGGTTTTTAATTATTATTAAACTGTGAATATTCACTCAAATAAATACAAAATATAATAAAATAAACATTAAGGTGCAGCATTTCAATTAACTGTACTGTACTAGTACCTAAGCAGCCAGTTTGACATTATGACTTGCTTGTCATTGTATTTTCATGTTTTTTTAAAGAAAAATTAACTTGTCCACATTGCTTCCCGAAAGGGCATTAATACACATTAATTATACTCTTATGTATGTAGATAGAATAAGAAATGTGCAGAATTTGACAGTTTAATGGTGGAGGTATTCACATATTGATAGATGTCTTGTAATGCACTGTTGAGGAACCTGTGACCCAAGTTTTTAATTCATTGCATAACTACACTGTAGTTGTGTATATGATATGTCAATAAACCTTAGAAAATCTTGAAATCTTGAAAGGGATGTGCAAAATAGTCATCATATACAGTTTTTAATTATCTATTAGTAGTAGAGTAATGAATATACTTTATAGAGATCTATAGAGATCAGATAAATGTTTAGTCTTCTCAAGCACCAACTATCAAATATCTCTCCTGATTGTTGGCACTTGACAATCACCTTCCCTACATTTTTGACTCAGGTGTAACTAAAGTCTGCTTTAAGGATTGTTTATATTTCACATCATTAATCAGAATCTGCAAAGTAACTAAAATAAATGTGGAGTAAAAATACCAGGTTAACCTCTGAATGGTAGAGGAGTAGAATTACAAAGTAACAATGAGCTGTCACGTGGGTATATATTAATGCTGCCCATTATGGATACAAGCGATTTTCTACCTATTTAGTAATTACATGTTTTAAATTTGTATACACCAATGTGTTTCCTATCGCCTAAACCTCCAGGGCTGTACACAGTTTAATACTGTCAACTTCTAATTTTGGGAAAAACGAAAACGTCTTTTAAAACTACAATTCCCAGTAGAGACGTGCCATAGAGAACATGTTGCGAAACACAATAGCCAGCATGTGTAGTTCTGGGGGGGGCGTTCGAGTCCCGTTTTGAATAGTCTGCCGTGGTTTCGTTCCATTTCAAAGAGCTTGGCGCTCGGCGTAACCTTGGCGCACTGCCACTCCAACATCCAAATCCCAGAGCTTGAAGATTAATCACGGGGTTTGTCAACTGGACTGTAGTCCCAAACGATAGCTGGGGATTATGGGTAGTGTAGTGTCTTCGGCCATCCTAAACTCTGAATTTTGTTTCGGATATCATATCGCATTAACACCATATCCCAACGTGCATTGCGGCTAAAACATCCTGAGCTTCAAGCTGAGGATCTTGGGTAATCAGTTTACCATCTACGTCTGTTTCCGGTGCCCAAGATTATAGAATTAAATGAATAAATAAAAACAAGGATAATTGTGTGTTATTGTTGAGTAAATAACAGTGTGTTATTTAGAAAAGAATAATAAATTAGAAGGAAAAAAAGATTAAAAAAAATACAGATTTCAGTATTCTGAGGCTCTGAGCCCCATTTCTTTTCCTCACGGATGGCAAAAAAAGTCTGACATTATACAATTACAAATAAAATCAATAATCGTGGCTTGATATTGAGTGATAACATGTTTTTATGGACCACACAGTTTCCGGTCTTCTCAGACCCGACCGTATCCATTTGCGTCTGATATGCACGCAAAATTCTAACTCAGAACTCAATGGGAATAGTTGGCGTATTATAGGCACGCAAAATCGGACTTTAGCGTATCTATTGCACGCATTTTCCAATGTGTAAAGTCGTGTCATTTGTACGCAGACTGAAGAGAGTGGGTTGGTGACGAGTCACGTGACTTTTGGCATTAATATTCCGCCGTGAGAAGAAAAAGTTTTGTACTTGTAAAAAAAAGTGTTGTAATTGTAAAAATAATGTGTGCACTTCTAAAACCTATGCTGAATTTGTCTCTGAAACATGATTTATAATTAGAAAAATGGTATGTGTTTATTCGATAGATACGTTTTTTCTTTGCAAAACTAAATGCGTTAGTTTGTAGATGGTGTTTTGTATTTGCGAACCACATTGTGTTTGTTAGTGAATCATGAGGCATTTGTAAAACCTGTTTAGTTTGTTTGTGGAGTTATGGCAGGAAATTAGCTCCATAGACTTTGTCTCTGAGCTGCGGGCGACCCCCATTTTCATCACTTACAGCGGCCATCGTACAGGGCAAATGAAAAGTGTAACCGGGGTGAAAAGGGTGTTACATTTACTTCATTATGAATATTGTTACATCAAGGCCGAAAGTTAGGATGAGCACCAACGGTCAAAACTGTGTTTTCCCTCCCAGTGCTGCCAGCGCAGCGCCCCCCAGATCTGGCGCCCTAGGCGAACATGTCACGATCACAGGTACAGATAAGAACCCAATAGCACGACTCAGATACAACCAGTGTATAGCAATGTTCAGTTTATTCAGGTCAGGGAAAGGCATGGTCAAAACCAGGAAATCCGTCAGACAGGCAACCAAAACCAGACAGGGAGCAGGCAGGAACTTGAGATCCGTAAACAGGCAGGCAGGGATCAAAAACCGGGCAGGACAAAAATCTAGGCTAGAGAACAACACTCACTGGAGTGCTTGGCGGAAACGAGAAGACAATCTGGCAAAGGGATAGTGAGGTGGTATAAATACTGTGGCGTGATGAGGGAATGAGTAACAGATGAGGGGAAGAGCTGGGGAGACCAGGTGAGGGAAGTGAGCTGATTACAAGGGCCTGGAGGAAGGCAGGATCTGAAATGACAGGAGAGTTTAGATGAGCCACCAAACAAACAATAATATAAGTGTCTAACTTGTGACAGAACATCTATAACGCCAGTGCTACGGGCCGGCCCTGGTTATGCTACTGCAGCACTACACCCCTGAGCTGTTTGGGGTTCAGTGCCTTGCTGAAGAGCTCCTTTACAGTACCACAGTACAGTACAGTACAGGGTATTGAGCCAGTGTGTTATCTGTCAGTATCTGTTGGTGCTTGACATGAAGCTGTGTAATTATCTTGAAAGCTACAACTTCTTGTCATCTTTGTCAGTTTGAAAAAAGATATGTTATATTATTACTTTCCAACTATAGAGACTAGTTCTATAATGAGAGGCTTGACCTCAGAGCTCACTCTACAGCTGCTGCACATTGGCAGGTGCTATCTGTCCGTCCTGCATAGTGTTAGGCTTACAACAGAGATTTATTGCCAAAGTCCCTCCCTTACCTTATCCACCGGTAGAGGACTACTATTTTAAGTCAAGGACACTCATTAATAATATTTCTATCTGTGTTTCCATTGTCATGTAGACACACGACTCTACTCCATACTCTATAACATCATAATATATCAGGAAAGTAGTAGAATAGAAGTAGTAATGAAAAGTAAACATTTTGTTTCATTCTATCAGACTTAAGTGGCTGCCCTTTAACATGTTCAAATATGGAGAGCTCATGTGTTTATGATGAAATGGATATGAGTGACCTAAAAAACATTCTCTCTGATGCCGTTCCAATTGTCGCCAGGGCTATCAAACATGATTTTCCTGTGAGCACTTTTCACACTGACTGATGATTAGATGCTTATATTATCTTATTGCAGATAAATTGGTTCTGTTTATGTCAGTCAGTCATCTGATACTTATATGATTTCTCATTATTTTCTTATCTTATGTTTAGTTTTATAGATTTGTCAATTTAACCAACAGTTAAACCACACAATACTAATGCAAAAGCAAAGGGGGGGGGGGATTTGATAAGCATTAACTGTCATAAGGGTGCAGAGAAACTACTGTTATTAGCTAGCTACTCACAACCACATGCAGCCTGGCCACGTTAAGAAAATGCAGTAAAGGTCGGATTACAACACGCACATGGAGAGTGACTTTATTCTCTGCTCAGGTTTACTGCAACATTCATGCTCTGAAAATCGGAGGTAACCTTTAAAAACAAATATATAGGGGTTTATATTTGGTTTATGTCAGAAGAATATTTAATCAAAACAAGGATTTGTCATACAGTATTATTTTTGCCTCATTATTATAACAGCCTCAGTTATTAAGAGGTCACTTGTATTTGTTATACTAACAGGAGAGAGTATTTTAATCTAGCTATATCTAAGGTTAGCTGTGGCTTTAAATAAGCATGTCATGTGCCGAGGTGAGAAAGGAGCCAGGGTTTGAATTTCTTTCTCTATAGTGTTTTTCAATTACATACACAATCATATCTGTAACTCTTTATGTGATAAAGCATGGGCAACATTTTCGTAACAATACTGCGTTGCACCCTTCTCTTGACAGTTGGCAGGAATAAGTAGAAATACTTTTGATTCCCACGTGTTTGAACAACAAGTCATACAAACTAGTTCTGTTCAAGCATAATCAGCAGTGCAGTACAACAGATCAGTCATTTCACCAATCATCTAAATACTTCAATATTTACAGTGTTTTATACCTAAAGGTGAATTCGTGTCAAAATGACAGGTGGAGTTTCATGACAATTATTGTTGGTTGGCTTCTGTTGTTTCCTATTTATAGATCTCTCTCTAGTTACTCCTCTCTCCATCATCCTTGGAGAATTTTGAGTGCCACCCTCCTCCAACAATAAAGACTGAGGCAGTTATTGCTCTCAGTATTTTTGCTTTCTCTGAGTGCAGTGGTAGGTGAAAGTCAGGGAAGGAGCAGCAGTCATGGATGATGTATATAAAGCAGCGGTGAGTTCTTTTAGCTATGATAATTCCATTGGAGATGTTAACTTTTAAATATTTAATAATCAGAACATTTCAAACATTCTGATTCTGTCTTTTTGTGAGATTCGTAAAGATTCAAAATATCGTATGAATTCAAAATATATGTTTAACACACAACGTAAAATCCAATGCAGTACATGTTTTCTTTGAAAAGATACATCAAACCAATGTTGAGACTGTTTCAACTGTATGCTCTTTAAATTTGTGCCGCTCTATTAATGGTTTAGATTATATTGTCAGAATGTGTGCAACTATACATCAGAGAAAAAGGAACAGGAAAGTAAATTACAGAATATTTTTTAACATTTTAAGACTTTGACCTTCAGCAGAAAATATAATGAAACCTAACTAATAAAACAAGAAAAGAAAAAAAATTGGAGTAAATTAAATGGTATCCTGACTGCATGTATATTTTTCATTATGTTTTAAAGTCTTTTTGTGTTGATTCAACTTGTATAACATTCAAACAGTATGTGTGATGAGCTCAGACAGAGGGAGGCTGCTGTGCTCAGTCTGTGGCCGACGCAAAGACAGCTCAGGGGACAGCTGATTGCTATTAAAACAAATGACCCAGCCAGACATCAGCATGTGTCAAAAATTCCCCCTTTGTACTACCACAAAACAAGAATAGTAGGTGAGGAAAGCAGAGTGACATCGCAGTCCTTCTGCACTGAGAGCAGCCATCGTTCTGGCAGTGATTTATTGACAATAATCAGCATTATTTGCTTTCCTTAAAGGTTGAGAACTTGACAGAGGAGCAGAAAAATGGTGAGGAAACTTTAACTGTTAATACTTTCACCCATTACTTTCATTTTATCCATAATAACCATTATACTCCCAAGCTAATATACTTAATAGTTTTCTTCAAATATGAATACATCTACTATTAACAATACTATTTTATAGTATAGACTTCATTAAAGTCAGTGAGAGAACTTCTAACTGGTTAGGAAAAAAGTTTATATAATACTGATACATACTTTACATGACCTATAACCTATTCGTGACCATAAGTGAGAAGATTTGCTACTTCTATAGAATTGTTCTGAATGGTTGCCACCAGAGACAATAGGTCTGATTCCTTAGAAATCAGAAAAGCCCTGTTGCTAACTCCTTCAGCTCCAACCTTGCTGCTACATGGTTTTCATGACAGCCATCTTGGTGTTGTATTGTGCTCATGGATTCTCTTCATTAGTTATCAGCCCTGTCTGCGTATCAGACAGTAACTGTTGCTGTGTCCCCTTCCAGAGTTTAAGGCTGCGTTTGACATCTTCATCCAAGATGCAGAGGATGGCTGCATCAGCACCAAAGAGTTGGGGAAGGTGATGAGAATGCTAGGACAGAATCCCACCCCAGAAGAGTTACAGGAGATGATCGATGAGGTGGATGAGGATGGTATGTCAGCAGTAACCCCACTGTAGGCATTAGGGGCATGGGAGTTTTATCGAGTGGAAGAAAATTATTTTTACATTGAACATTAGAGAAACATTACTGCAAATGTAATGGAAGAAAAACTGGATCTTAAGAGTTTAAATAACTGCATAACAACTGCAATATAACTAGTGTATGTTGACAGGCAGTGGCACAGTGGATTTTGATGAATTCTTGGTCATGATGGTCCGCTGTATGAAGGAGGAGAGCAAAGGAAAATCTGAGGAGGAATTGGCTGAACTGTTCCGCATGTTTGACAAGTAGGTTCTGCACAAAGCTGCTGTATTTAGAAAAATCTGAAAGTTGATGAGAGAAAAATTAGTTGACTAGTGATACTTAAAATATTTCTCAAAAAAACTTTGAATAATGTGTCAACATTTTGGAAAGAAATGAAGTGGTTCATTACAGATGAGAATAAGACTGATTTGTTTATCTTGTGTTGAGGAACGGAGATGGCTACATAGATTTAGAAGAGCTGAAGGCCATGCTTGAGTCCACTGGAGAGGCCATCACAGAAGACGACATTGAAGAACTGATGAAGGATGGAGACAAAAACAACGATGGAAGAATTGATTATGACGGTACAGACGTCTATAACATGTTATAACAATGTTCATAGATATACAGCAACTTAGAATTTCCCCACCCTCCTCAGTTGTACCTCGGCTGGCCGTAAGGGGTCCTTTCAGGGTCATTGCCGGGTCCTTGGTAAAAATAAATCTCCCCCCAGATGACATAGTGAACACGTGGCTCACTTGTGACTTGGCTTTGGTGCATTATGCAGATATCAGTTACAATGATTCATCTATCCACCAGATGGAGGACAGATGGAAGCTAAGGGAGATGTAATGTGAGGAAATGTGCTTCATCATGAATGACCAGGTCAAGACAGCATTACGCTGAAGCTTGTTTTAAACATCTTGCCAGATGGTGAAAGACAACACGCCTGTAGTGAGTCCTCAGAACTATTATTTGGTCTATGAAAGCTCTAACAACATTTAAAAACATATTTGGCTAACATAGTAAACCCTTAAAAACATGGCGACGCAAGTAGCCAGTTCAACAATAAGAAGAGAGACAATGCGAGCGGACAGCTGTAATTCAGACCGGAGAGGAAATCAGCATTAACAATGAAAAGTGCTATTAAATGCATAGTGTAGGTTTCAGTTTGTAGGTCTCTGCTCTTGTCTCCCTCAACTCCTAATGCTGGTTCCTTTTTGTAAACATCACAGCATCTGTGCAAATAGCATACAGTAATATTCAGTAACCAGGATTCTACTATTAATCATGTATATGGGATATAAATAATCTTTCATATTTAACACTACATCTCAAATAAAAAAAAAACAGGATGAGCCTAATAACCATATATTCCCTTCCTCATCGAAAAGATTATTTATTTATTTATTTGTTCATAACCTGGATACTCATTTGGAGAATAATTCAAAGAGGGATAGACAATAGAATCTCAAAGTTCTTTTAACGCAGAACTAAAAATATGGAAAGCTGAATCCTGAATTGTCATCATACTTGATGTGAGGGAGTCTGGTCCGTCAACATTTACTGTTTATCATAGCCTAGCATGATCATATCTAGATGATCAGGTTAGCAAAATATCATGAAAAATAATTTTGTAAAACGCAAAGTGTTGCGTTTTAAATGCAGTGTAAGTAGTGAGACATGTCTCTAGTTACTGATTTTTGGTTATGTTCTTTATAAGAAAGCTTTGCAAAGGCATTATTCAACGAGATTCAAATGTAAACAGTATGCATTTAAATTGAATGATACGCAGCACTTATTTGATCAGAAATGTTAACTGTCAATGACATTATATTGTATTAATCTAGTATACAGTACTTAGTAACTTCTAACTTTCCTATATCAGTCTCACAAACACACACATAAACAAACACACACACACACACACACACACGCACGCACGCACGCATGCACACACTAGCTATGGTAGACAAAGCTGGTTATAGTGAAGTTTAGGAATACTCCTGAACAACCAATACATTCCAGGCGCTAATAAAAAACATTTGGAAAAACATTGCGTATCTGATTGTTAGTGCACATGTGAGTATGTGTATTTTAGCACTCTAATAACCGTCTGTACACTTTTTCAGATTTTCGGATTAGACTGTATTTTATTTTATTATATATATATATATATATATATATATATATATATATATATATATATATAATTATATTAGCAAAAGTATGCTGCCTTGCCGCATTGCCTCTATTTTTTCAAACTGACTGACTATTCTTGCTCCCCCGAGGGCAGTCAGATCAGATGACAGCTGTATGAAGCAGCTCGAAGAAACAAAACCACAGAAGTGAAAAGTAATTAGCTGTTTTTTATGCAAGAATCTCAACCTCGTGCTGAGCAAAGAGCAAATCACATTTCATACGAATGCAGCTTTGCAGAAAGCTTAGGATGAGCTTCGGTTTTAAACTAAAATCCCCAGAAAGTGCCAGTCACACTCAGTATTTGTGAGTCCTAATTCTATCGGATCGCTAGAAACACGCTGTCATCAGACTGGTAGGGGCTGTTACTTGCTCTGCTCAACCCCCCTCCATTTAAATAGACTCAGTAGTGCCCCCTGCTTCTGTGGAGAATAACTCAGGACATTTGTGAGAAAATACTCAGCAAAAAACGGAATTTTCCTGCCAAAAGTCACATGATATTCTTTTTCTCTGTAGGATTTATTTGTTGTACTCGAAAAAAAAAAAGAATTTGTATTTGTAAAGCCTATGCTGTATTTGTTTCTGCGTTTGTATTCGTAGAAAATATTTGAGTGTACTTGTGTACTATTTGAGTGTAACCTGTGCTGTATTTGTGAAAAATGTAAAAAAAAAATGTAATGTGTTTGTTTGATAGATACGCTGTATTTGCAAAACTTAATGCATTAGTTTGAAGATGGTGATTTGATTTTTGCAAACTACACTGTGTTTCTTAGTGAATCATAAGGCATCTGTAAAACACGTTTATTTTGTTTGTGGAGTAATGGCAGGATATTATCTCCATACTAGAGAGGGGAAATTCTTGGTCACTGCATGTGGATGCAAATATTTTGGATTTGCAATTCAAGTTTGCAGGAAACTTAAGTCCTCTTCAGGTTTGCCACTGGAATTAAATACGCCTTTTACTTAAAGGAATCTCCAAAAAGATAAACCTGTGAGTCCTAGTCCAAAATATATCACTAAATACTTTCATTTCATTATGGAGATATATAGATCACTCACAGACTGTATTATGCTTTTCAGTCATAAAGTGCATTATGATTATATCAACAACAAAAAAGACTACCCACTGTTTTCTTTTGAGTTAAATCATCTGTAAAATACATTTAATGTGATCAGTACACACCATTTTGTTTTTAGAAAAGATGATATATCAATCTATTTTAACTTTGTGCATTCTCTTTGACAGAGTTCCTTGAGTTCATGAAAGGAGTTGAATAAACAATCCAGCGTCCTCAAATTGCAGCATCTTCCATTCCTTAAGACATCATTCCACCTTGTGTCTGCGTCTAACAAAACCAACTGTCCTCTCACCTATTTTCAAAGAACCCCACCCAGGCCCTGAAAGGTCATTGACCGACTGACTGAAATAGCTTTACTTCTGATAGCGATGATTCATCAAAATGTCATAAAGACTGTTAATTAAAAAGATTATTATAATTGTGTCTTGTGTCTGTTTGACTTATTTGAGTATTACAAAGATGACACAGAATTTATTATTTTAAGAGGTTATAGATTAGGTGATTTAAGATCCTACAAATCTGAAGGCGTTTACAGCCAGTTGATTATGGTAATGAATGTCTACTTGTATGCATTCTGTTGAGATTAATGTAGTATGCACAAAGTCAAACACTTTGTGCATACAAAAGTATGCACAAAGTGTTTGACCAAACATTCCCTCTCAAGTCAGAACTGAGGTCACAAAAAATAAATATCGTTCCAGGACAGGCTAACCAATGAGCACCTGCATGTGCACATGAGATGAAATGAAATATGCACCATTTCAGCCCAGATTTAAACTCCTGGCAGGACAAGCTCGAGCTCAATTCTCGCACTGAATTAAAAAAAAAGTGAGGGAGGGACTGCAATATAAGAGGGAAAGAAAGAGAAACTTTAAAACTGTTTAACACAAAAGTTATGATTTTTAAAGACTGATATTGTTCTATAATCGTCTGAAACTGTTAAGTCATGATGTGAAACGGTTAACAAAGAAAAAGAGAAACTCAAGCTGCTGCTACACTTTATTTTATTTATCTAAAAAAAAGCACATTAAAGATGCAAACTTTTTCAAAAGCTATTTTATTTATTTTCTCTATTTTATTTTTAAATGCAGCCCGAGAGGAACTGCATATATACATACTGCATATCTGTATAGTTCAATGTTAATTGACAATCAATATTGTTGTTTTTGAATTGTACTTTCTTTATTTGGTTGGCAGTCAGTTGTTGATTACATACAGATGTTGATAAAGCTACAGGCTACTTCAATATCAGTGTTGGGCAAGTTACTTCCAAAATGTAATATATTACATATTACTTATTACTCTCTTTTGAAAGTAATAAGTTACATTACAATATTACTGTCTCTGAAATGTAATGAGTTACACTACTTTAGTTACTTTTTAGTTACTTTCACCAAAATAACCGCAAAAGAATGGCTAGGTATTTTAAATGCTAAAATGTAGTTATTGTACATCCATTGAAGGGCGATGTGGTATAGCATAACAACTGTAGGTCCTTAAGGCTACTAACAACTTGTATTACACGGCTTAGTTGAATAGTCGATTCTGATTGTAAATTCTTAACATGTGACACGTTGTTAATACAGCAGTGCAGGCCACTGTCAAGGACTATAATGAAGATTTCTAAGGAGGATCAAGAAAGAGAAAGGAAAAGAGGTTAAAAGACGAAGCGCTGGACATCAGGTAAATCACCAGAAGAAGGCAGACAGGAAGTAAACCATAACAGGACACGGAATGGGCTCTGTAGTTTGTTTAGTATATGGCCGTGTACAGGCCCGGTTCCAGAACAAAATGAATCAGGGTGCCTCTGAGATTACAGGGGGCTACCTACAGTAGTAGGTTTACATGGGCAATAGTGGCCGGCAACAGCAATGAAAAATAGCATTGATGTGCCCCAATGAACAGATTATGGCATTTGTTATGTTTTGAAACCAAGCAAGTGAGAACATTTCAAGTGAGTTAAAAGTGCAATCCTGAAATATTTCATATAGTCTAAAGCTTTAAAGCTGTACTGATAAAACAAATGAGAACATATTGTAAATCAAGGCAAATATTATTTGAACCAGCTCATGGTTTGAAATGGCAAACATTGAAAAGCAAAAGTATTATTAAAACCATGTACTACATCATCACCTTGGTCCCATCTCTGGGAAGAGAATATTTACTGTGCTTAAAAACTGGTATCACATCATCATGTGAGGTTGACTTTGTGACCTGGAGAACATTTCAGCTGCAACATCAGCTCGTTGATAAGCTTGGGATATGAGATCTTTTTGTAGCCATTCGTGGTGAAGGCATCTGTGCTATTGTATGCATTATTTTTGACCCAACATTTCTACAGGCATGGCAGAATATGGCTCTATTTTCACATGAATACTCCATTGTCTATTTTTATACCACAAGCTGCAAAATGACCGCCTAACCCCACTGTACAGGCGGGTACTTGTTTAGACATACCTGGGCAGGCTCTGTTTTGCCGTGGTATCCCGGCACCTGCGGGCCGCAGAGGGGCGGCGTAGTTTCGGGCGACAAAGACTGCTGCTCCGGGGGCGAGGGCGGCGAGTCAGGCTAGTGTCCACAACGGAGGGTAACGTGATGTCCCCATCTGACCTGTTGCTACTGTCTGCAGTAGATGCCGTGTTGCTGGCGTTTAGTGATGGTTGGTTTAACCATTTTCGTATTTGATTATCCACAGATGTGTGTCACTGCTGGGGAAGCACTTTTGAAATGATGCACGCGCAGCGGAGCAGGTCAAGCGCACCTGACACAATTTGTTGTTTGTATTTTTCGCTCTGTTCTCTTTTTTGAATAGAGGGTGCATAACATTCAACTGCCCCGAAGATCCCGATGCGAAGCCTGAAGGGTAAACACACCAGGTTTACTAATCTACCCGCACAATTTGTCTGGCGTCGGAATGTCTCGCTATGTTAGTACATTCAACAAAACACCATTTAATTTTGGGTTAAAATGTGTTGTAACTGCGTTACTGAGCATTGTAACGGGTAATATATTACCCAAATTTCATTAGTAATGCGTTACATTACTTCGTTACAGCAAAAAGTAATATATTACTGTAACTCTGTTACTTTTGTAACGCGTTACACCCAACACTGTTCAATATATATCACACTAATTCATGAAAAAAGTTTGACATTTTGATGTTCCGGACCTTTGCATGGGGACATTTTCTCTAACTGGACCTCGTTGAATTTTAGTTGAATACCCCTGTCGTAGAGCCTTCATATTGGGCTCTAATGAAAGCTGTGCTCATGCTGAGTTGAGTTATAAACAGTAAAACTAGAGTTATTAATTATATTTATAAAAATGTTTGCATTTTTAAGCGGTGCAGCCACTTCTATAAGTGACACGTGTGTGTGTCCGTCCGTCTGTTCGTAGCATGAGATTTAAATCAATCAGGACTTGCCTCTGCATCACATGACCGGTAAGGCAATATTGGCTTGAGAGAAGCATTCCCAGCTATATCTGTGTACCTTAAAAACAGTTTTCACGTCGCAAGTTAGAAAATCGGTTTGAAATTCGAATTACCAACTGCCGCTTAGAGTGAACATTCCGCAACAACTCTATAAATGTCACAGCTTACAGTTACACCGTACAAATGAAAATGTTTATGTGTAGAAGGTTACTAAATCTGGATCACTCTCAGAGCTAAGGCTAACTTAGCTCAACAGTTTCACACCTTCCAAGAACAAGACTGCAATTCCATTGAAAGGATTCAAAGGAGTAAATTTCTTTTTTTATATGTTTCATGATGTTAATTTGATTGTTACACTCTTAAAGTACAGTACATCAAAAAGATGTGAAAACATATTTTGATATAGTTATAAAAGTTATGTTCATGTGTAGAAAGTTAGCTGGCTAATTCAGGATTACTGACAGAGCTACGGCAAACAGCATTTTCCTCCTTGCATCTTTTGTATGACAAGTGCTTTATAAATAAAGTTTATTATTATTATCCACATATTTTAACTGAGTTTTGTATATTTTTTCCAGGTGTGCACTGCTCCATAGTTCTACAGCATCAACAAGACAAAGCATGTCTTATGAATGTGTATTACAATGTGGAAAGCCTTGCAAGTCCTTTGATAGTATCAACCAAGGAAAGTGGGAGAGTTTACAATCAAAAGCCAAAAACTGGTCCGGACTTGACAAATTTGGGAATGTTTATACCACCACTTCATGGCAAGATGGGCAGGGAGGTCATTACATGCATCAGTCATGTTATATCTCAATGTCATCTTCAGACAAGCTTGAAAAAGCCAGACAGCGCAAAAACAAAGAAAGTGCTCAGTGTTCGAGTCAAACATCAAGTTCTGAAATGCAAGCGCATAAATCTATCTGTGATGTTAAGACAAAGGAACCATTGCAACCTAAGCGCTTGCGTTCATCAGTGAGTGGGACTCTCCATGACAGAACTAAATGTGTATGGTGCATGCAGGGTGTGGACATGAAGCACCCGAATAGAGTGTGGGGTAAACTGTTCAGACTCAACACCCGCTCAGCATGGCGCTCTTTCAAGCGCCACCCAGTCCTAATAGAAGATGTGGAACTGAGGGATCGTCTCACACGGCTCATCGAGTCAACGTCTGATCCTTTCGCAAATGATATAATGTACCACCATGCTTGTTGGAGGAAGTAAGTCAACCACACACACTTCAAGCCAGATGATGCAATGCATCTTCAGAATGTGTTTCTCTCAGAGGCAAGGAATTTGTTCTTTAGACACGTGGATTCCATCATCTTCACTGAGTGAGAGATCCGTTCACTGCAGTCTCTTTTAGCAGAATACAAATGCATTGTTGGTGACTATGGCTATGAAGTGGATGATGTCAATTTGTCTTATGTCAAGGGCCTGCTCATTAATGAGTATCAAGAGACAATTGGCTTCAAAGAGAGAAATCAAATGAACATGAGCCAGTGGGTCTATGATGTTGGGGGAGGAGGTGACTACATTGAGGCTCCAATCTCATCCCTTGGCATCAGTGATGAGCAGCTGCTCCAGAACCTGGCACAGCGGTTATCGAAGAAGATCAAAGATACAACTACTGTCCCCTGGCCACCTCACATTGATCATCTCGAGGAAGGCGAAGAGGTATGTGAGTTGCTGTTGAAGCTTTTGACCTGGCTAAAACAATCTGAGAGAAAAACTGCTGACATTAGCCCTGACACACTCAGTCTGGCCTCCATGATCACCTACCACATTACAAGACAGCGCACTTCCACTGCTACAGATGTAGCGATTCATTTCAGACAGGTTGAAACGCAAGGGCCGTGATTGGTACGTGATCTGCCCTCGCTCAAGGGAAAACCTCCAGCTTGACTTGAGACCGCCCCCGTGATAGATAAATGTAATTATAATGAAGCCAGCTGCAATGGATCATTGATCCACCAGGGGGTGCAGTGGGGTTCCACACTGGAGCTCATTTGAAATAAAGTCAGATACAGTACGCTGGATGTACAGCAGAACTTTGTTAAGATCCATATGTCACGGATATCATACTCTGTGCTAAATAAGAGACATGTAATCATTTACAAAACATCACCATGTTGTTATTTAACAAAATAATGTTGTTTAGTCGAAAAAAACTAACGGGAGGTAATGCAGCCCGGCTCTCGATTTTTAATCCTAATTTAATCATCATCTTCACCACGATCATTTATGTTTATGTTCGCCGAATTGACATGAAATCACTGACACATATGAATATACTGTATTCAACTTCATTAAAACGTTATTAACGTGCCTAAACTCAGTAATTCACTAAAAATATTTATATTTTAATGGAGCCTCGTCGGCAGATCAGGATCCCAAAGCGTGGCGGAGGGATCCTGATCTGCATGACGGGTGCTATTTTCCCCATAAGGAACAAGTCGCTGCAAATTATCCCGCTTATTACACGGCCACATTCTCAACAAAGTAACGACATGACTCCCATTATTAATTGAAATGCTTTTATGGATTTAGAAAATGTTTTTATTGATTTAAAAAATAGTTGTATGTATTGATTTAAATTGACATGCATCCGCTAAGAAAAATAGTCCGTTGTTACCGTTTTTTAAACAGTCTGAATGAAACGGCAGCTCTCAGCTGTGTATTTACACAACTAATGGCCCATCAACCACAGCTCTCCCCCCCCCCTCCCCCCCTGATATTTCTTCTCCAGCAGCTAAATTAACTGTAGGTTACTCTGAGTGACCATAGACTGTATGTGACAAACTTACAGTTAGTGACGTAACAACACCATAAAAGCTGGTGGGTTGAAAGCAATACGGGAGGTAAAAATAACTAGAATAATTGTGATTCATTTATTGTGGCTTTTATGTTTTTAGGTATAAAATGTTATGTAACTCAGGCTTATAGTTCACCCTTCTCTAAAAGCCTTCAACAATGACAATATTCATAGTAATTTAATAAATCCTTCCAACACACATTGTAAAGAATAGCCTACTGTAAGTTAAGAAATCATTCCAATATGTACATCTTCTGATGTAACAACAATAACATCATAAATAGTAACATAGCTGAACATGGTATTGGTTTAGCTTTGAGTGTTACTGACCTGAGATGTTTTTATTACATGAATTAAGGTGACTGAGGCTTTTTAACATACAGGGATGCAAACTAATCAGGTATGAAAAAGGTGACAAGGCTCCCCCACCCCACAGAATATCGGCTTTAAAATGAGGAATAACAGAGGATATTAGCAGAACAACTAAAGCAGCAGTGTTAATAATAATAGAAACGCCAAAGAGTCACATCTAATAGAAATATATAAAAGCATTTATTTTAAATTGTGTCGCAGTCAGTTTATAATTTTGGCAGCACTGTTGAGCATTTTGAAAATGTATTTTCATGCCTCTGTGCAAGGCTTAGTCTTTCTATCTTTATAGCCACATGGTGTAAAGTAACTAAGTTCATAAACTCAACAAGTACTATACTTGGGCACAATT
Source organism: Notothenia rossii (assembly GCF_949606895.1). NCBI lineage: Eukaryota > Metazoa > Chordata > Actinopteri > Perciformes > Nototheniidae > Notothenia > Notothenia rossii. Next base: position 43,818,095 of record NC_136902.1, read on the forward strand.
TTGAGATACTTGTACTTTATTTAAGTATTTCAATGTTTTGCTACTTTGTTCTTCTACCCCACTACAGTTCAGAGGTACATGGTGTACTTCTACTCCACTACATGTATTTAATACCTTTAGTTACTTTACAGATGTGGATGAATGATGTGAAATATAATCAAGTGTTAAATCAGACTTTAGTTCCACCTGGAGTAAATCCACAAGCTACCCTGCAGTATACAAAGTCATTCAAACTAGCTGCACCTTTACCAGCTTTGAGAACACTTTCATGATCAATCATTATAAAACATATCATATATATTATTCTGAAATGGACCAATCTGCACAATGACTACTTTTACTGTCGCTACTTTCACTATATTTTGATGAGAATACTTTTCTACTTTTACTTGAGGAACATTTTGAATGCAGGATTGTTACTGTAACAGAGTATTCCTACACTCTGGTACTTCTACTTTTACTCAAGTACAAGATCTGAGTACTTTTACTTTTACTCTAGTACAAGATCTGAGTACTTCTACTTTTACTCAAGTATCTGAGTACTTCTCCTTTTACTCGAGTACAAGATCTATGTGCTTCTACTTTTACTCAAGTACAAGATCTGAGTACTTCTACTTTTATTCTAGTACAAGATCTGAGTGCTTCTACTTTTACTCAAGTACAATATATATATATATATATATATATATATATATATATATATATATATATATATATATATATACCTATACCACCTCTGTTTATAGCCTATGAAAAAAACTATTAGAAATAGAAGGCTAAAGCTAACGTTAGCAGATAGTGACAATGTATGCTAGCTAGCTAGCTCAACGATTCCTTAAATAATATTGCCACAGAAAAACTTTTCAGTTCACATCACGCTCTGCCGCTCCAACAGGGAGCTCTGCTCTGAACACCTGAACAGCCCGTTCTAACAGATGTTCACCAGCGGTTCAGTCTGTGCCACAGTGACTCCGGAAGCACAGTTAATATTAACGAACGCACCCGTAGGTAATGTAGCTGCTGAAGCTAGACCATCATGTCGGAGCAGCAGAGCCTTATTATACATCCACCATGAGCAGAGCCGACAGGCAGGAAGACTCGAGCACACAGCTCTCAATTCATTATAATATATATAAAAAAGAACACCATGCGTGTCATGATGGCACATAACAGCTCACGGCCGCAGATTACTCCGGATCCCAGACCCCCCCCCAAAAAATATTTTTATTGCAGATCTACATGAATCACACAAACGACCTATTTTGGATTCAAAACGGCGAATTTTGCCGAAAGGTGACAAGTTTACATCACTGAACATAGACAGAGCACAACTGAAACATAACATCTGAAACGATGTAACAACATAATACACTTGTGGGGATGCAGCTTGGGATGTGAGGAGTGAGGGACACGGCTTAGAACCATAGACTGTATGCTTAGAACGGGCGTGTCGCCTGGCAGGACAGGAGAGTGATTGCACCAGTCTGCCTTGATCTATGAGTTCATGTCCATGAAACTCACTGCTGCCCACAGCTGTTTTATAGAAGGAAAACCTCCTTCACTTCATGAAAGTGTTTTAACCACACACACCACTACACACACATGACGGGTGTTATTTTCCCCATAAGGAACAAGTCGCTGCAAATTATCCCGCTTATTACATGGCCACATTCTCAACAAAGTAACGACATGACTCCCAATATTAATTTAAATGCTTTTATTGATTTAGAAAATGTTTTTGTTGATTTAAAAAATAGTTGTATTGATTTAAAAAATAGTTGTATGTATTGATTTAAATTGACATGCATCTGCTAAGAAAAATAGTCTGTTGTTACCGTTTTTTAAACAGTCTGAATGAAACGGCAGCTCTCAGCTGTGTATTTACACAACAAATGGCCCATCAACCACAGCTCTCTCCCCCTCTCCCCCCCTGATCTTTCTTCTCCAGCAGCTAAATTAACTGTAGGTTACTCTGAGTGACAAGCTTACAATTAGACACAACACTGTCATTGCAAGTGACATTCAGTTAGTTGACTTTTATGTTCAACTGCTAAATTCGTTACTGATAAAAAAAGGGCTTCTATTGTACCTAATTACCTTAACACTAGAACCGCCAGGGGTTTTTGTATAGGCCTACCTAAACCTGTCAAATCCCGCTATTAGAATGCATTTTTTAACAACATAGGGTGCTACATAACACACTTTCAGGAAAGGTCACGGACTGGGAGACTTTAATATTGAAAAAAGTTACATTGCACACACACAACACACATCACACAAATTGACCCGATTGGCAGTTCTAGTGTTAAATAAACTCACTAATTAATTAAACCAGTTCAATACGCTTTATTCTTATTCTTATCATTCTTTATGAGCGCTGAAGTAGTCTTAAAATCTTATCTGTTTTTTAAATGAAATCTGACAGCAGGCAGTTAGCTCTGATCACCTATGATAAATGTGCCACACCTAATCTGGCCATTCAGCGACAGAGCTCCCTCTATACAAATCAAACTGTAGACGGTGTGAAAGCACCTATTGTTTTAAATAATGGTCGGAATGTGACCTGTGAGCCTTCTGAATTACCGTGGGACAGCACATTCTAAACTAAAATGTTCAATCAATAAAGTAACATCTTATCTTATCTTAATAATATCTTCATATTAATAATAATAATAAATCATACAGTATGTGTCCGAAAGGGAGCAGGAGGAAGCAAACACAAACATATACAAAAAATATACTGCATATTAAAGCAAACGATTGTAAAGGTAAAAGTATGAGCATAACAAATAAAGAAGTGTAATGTAAACATTTACATTATAATTATGATTATTTAATATATAAAGACTATATATTATTGAATTACAAGATTAGATATACTTTAGTTGATCTAAAATATTGATGTGTTCAAATGCTCTTCAAAACACAACTGAAAGTCCATGAAACTTGTCTTTCTGTATTTGTGAATGAAGCGCCATCTCCTGGTTAAAACCTGAAATTGAAAATCTGGCAACGCCCTCTTGGAAAATAATGGGAGGGCTTAACATTCCTCTCTACTGGTCTTAGGCAGGTCGTAGGCAGGAAGCTGTAAACTGGAGTCTGAAATGCAGTGCTACATCTGTATTAACATGGGCGTCAATGTCCATGGCATGACGAGGAGTAAAGATCTGGTAGAAACTCTGCACAAGATTGGTGTCAGCATCAGCTATGCAGACACACTGTCACGATCTGTCTGTGTTGTGTTTTGTCTTGTCTAGATCTGTCCTTTTTTTCTGCCTGCGTTGTGTTTTGTCTTGATTAGATCAGGTTGGATTAAACCAACCTGATCTCACCAGAATGCGTGACTCCTCCACGACTACTTAACACCGCATTGCGTGGTGGAATCACAAACTTTGCTACATTTACTTGTCTGCACCACGCGAACAACCCCAATGTAAAGTGAATGAGGCTGCTTTGTCGTGGTACACGCACGCATTTCTACAACTTCCAGCAGTGAGCTTTTATTCTATAAAACGTTTTTAAAATATACTTTATAGCTTGTAGTAACTCACAGGAGGCTACTTGTATTTTATTTGTATTCATAGTAATTTGTATTTTTCGTCAGAATGTATTATGGTGCATTAGTTACGAATTTTTATTCTCAAAAAACAGTGCATTGTGTGTAATACAACCGTGATTTGAATTAAATTAGTTTTTAAGGAAGGCCAGAGCTTCAGCTGTGTCATATAAAGTAGATTGTTCCCTTTAGTTAACGTTTTTTAAAAGAACATTATATTCCGATTTGATCATGTCCCCTTTATTGTATTACGGAGAGCAATATGAGCGTCCATTCCCATTGGATAACGCAGGATTTAAGTATTCTCTTTACTGTCGATTGATTTTACAGTGATATCTACACTACTCATCAACTCAAAAACACCAGATTATCCTTGTTGATTACACAACATTGATTGGTTTAAATTGTGTACAATGCTTTTGTAATTTTCTCCTTCGATTCGGAGAAACAAATATTTGTTCAGTTTAGGATGGCCGAAGACACTACACTACCCAGAATCCTCAGCTATTGTTCCGCTTTGCCTCAAGCTCTGTGATTGGTTGACCTCCAACTGCATTCCATATGAAAAAAATGTTTCGTAAAAGATAAAATCATACTTTATTCAGCAATGCTTGCTTTACTCTTTGAAAGTCATCACATGAATGCATTGTAATAAATGGTTTGCCTGCATTAAATATTACACATCTGTCGTAGTTCTTTATCTATGTATTGATCTACAGAGATCCGGGTTGCGTTCCGATAATCCAAAAATCACCTCCTAAATTCTAACCCTATCTGCTATTCCTTGACCTCTGAGTGAAACGTCACAGGGTTAAGGGATAGTGGATAGGAGAATTCAAAAGGACTTAGGAGAAGAGACTGCGGTACTTTAGAGAATCCGAATGCACTTTCACTATCTGACGTGTTTATGATGCGCCAGCAGACGTCATTGTGCTGCTGCTGTGGTGAAACTATGGAAACTACAGTGTTCTATACAACGGACTACATGGATGTTTAATAAGTACGAGGGACTACTGTAAACACATCTAGAGACTCTGCACCATGCTCTGATGCTGTTGAAATGTATGCTCGTCACCCTCTCCCTCCGGTCCACATTAATACAAATGATCCCAATACGTATGATTGTATGAAAATAACTTAAAATAAATACAAATGTATTTATTATTAACGTTAGTCCTTAACACCTATCACTGTGTATATCACCATTCAAACATCTTTTAAAAGTTGAGCAAACCCCACACAGCTCAGTGAAATGTTGACTTTATTTGATCATTTCAGTAAAAACTAACGTTCATATTTCTCTTTTTGATTATAATACTGATGAACGTTCAAAACAAAGCACTTTGGCAAGTTACCACATACGTTTTAAAATGCTTAATAAGCACCGTAACGTTCATGATATAACTTCTCCGTCATAATCGTTTGTTTCCGTGAACGGCCGACTGTTGTGTGACGGCAAATGCTGCGGCTGCAATGCATTGTAGGGCAGCATTTTCTCCTCTCCTTTCGTCAAGGGAGGTCCAGTGGTTCCTAAGCTAAAGGAGGTTATAAAGGAAGTTTGAAACCTCCTTTCCTTTCATTTCAAGAATTAGACAGGCACTTAGCATGGCTGCCACTGACGTACTTCCGGATCATTTCACTTGGTTAGGAAGGTTCCTAAGCTAAATGGACTATTGGAACGCAACCCCGGCATCAGAATAGACCGGAAACTATTATTTTACCATTCTGTTTTAATTTCACAATAACGTTAGTTGTAATAATTTGTTTTGATATTATTGTTTTTTATTAACTACTAGACCGCTGGGTCATATCTTTTCTGTGTTGCTGTGGGGTTTTTCCATCGCTTTTGTGTTACAAATATCAAAACAATAACAGAATATATCCGTCGTAAACTAAACCAGAAACAGCAGTATATTTTATTTTGTTAACACTGTAAACTTGACAGCTTTTTAACCCGCACCTCCTACTGGTTAAAGCACGTTATCACACGTTTAGAGTAATTGCAATGCAGGTAGATTGTATTGCTTTTTAATGACTGTTTTAAAATGCCTTTTTCTTAATGTCTTTCATCTTTGTAAAGTACTTTTGAATGTGTTATATTTGATGAAAACATTTAAATATTAAGAGTACATAAAAAATAGTGGGAAAGTAGAAGGTCAACTAGAAAATGCATTTCCTGCAGAAAATGCGTGCGAAAGCTGTAAACTGTGAACATTTTTGGCTGAATTTAGCTGAAAATGCAGAAAAAGCTGAATATGTTATTAGCTGAATGGTAGCTGCTTGTAGCTACAAAACTGCAGAAAAAGCTGAATATGTTATTATTTGGGGAAAATGTTAAGCACTGCTGCACTCTGTTTTGAGATCAAAGCACTCTAGAGTTAATGAGCTGCTCCCATCCACTCTAATGTTAAAATCTGAAAAAGGCCTCTCTACCAAGCTCCAAACTAAATTCAATATCTCAAAAAGTTTAAAAGATATCAAAAAGAAAAGTCAATCTTGAATAGCTGAATGTCTTGTGATCATTTGA
>NC_136902.1:43861677-43894177 GCF_949606895.1 Notothenia rossii
TAAAATGAAACAGTGAACAAAAAATTCCAGTGCAACTGTATAATTAGAACTACAATAACAATTACTAATACTAAAAACACTGATATAATTGCTTGAGTAGTTGGAATATAACTAAGTAAAAAATGTCTATATTCGTTTAAATTGAAATAAAATGACCTAAATTCTAAACAATTGATTGGAGTAAGTAATTTGCTGAAATAACTTAAAATTCTCTAGTTGCAGTCCTATACAAAACAGTTAAAATGAGCTTTGCCTCATAATCTTTTTTCTGGAACCTGGATACTGATTGCTCCCAATATAACAATATTAGATTTTTTTTTAATTGGATTGAAATAAGAATTAGATAATTATTAATCAAATTGAGGTATTTAAAAAAAAAAAAAAAAAGTCCCAACCAGGATTGGAACCAGTCATCTATTGTGTCAAAGTCCGCTTCTTTATCCACTGTACTAAGCAGTTATTTTTGCATTTATATACATTTATATTAATATATACATACATATAGGCTTTATTTGTCATGTGCACATAAACTACTAAATACAATGTAGAAATGGAAATTAAATGATTATGTCCCCGACTCCTCCAACAATGCAACATGAATATATATATAGATATATATATATATGATTTTAAAAAGAAAGAAAATAGAAGCAATTATAAAATAAAGTGATGCAGTAAGGAAGTCTAGTGTGCAATATAATGCAACAGAAAAAGAGGTAAAATGGTAAAAAGAGGTAAAATGTCAAATAAACGTCATTGAGCTCAGGAGTTAAGCAGTCTTATGGCAAAAAACTGTGCACTGTGTTGTAATACAATGTATTATAGCCAAACATATATACAGAGTGTATAATTGGGATTTTATATGTGGGGGGGGGGGCTCTGTTTGAAGGTGCGAGGGGGGGGGGGGGGGGTTTCTCATTATTTGACCTTAAGGGCTATACTTTATATGAGGCCCTAAAGCAGGGGTCTCAGACTCCATTTACCTGGGGGCCGCTGCACAGTAAAACCAGATTAGTTAGGAGTACTCAACTTTTGTGGAAACTGATTACTACAAAAGTTTTAAATAAACTAACTTTAAGGAGGGGTAGGTAAGTTTGAGAAACCGGCTCGAGTGCACAAAAATTCCAAAGTACACAACCGAAAAGAATCCGCCCCTTCCTTCAGACTTCCTACAGAGCACCTCCTCCAACACACATGAACGCGCACATGACCTCAGTGAAGACTTGAAAACATCATGGGTCAATCAGATGTAAGGAAACAACACCTAAGATCATGATAATGAATGTAAAACAAATGTTTAACAAAGTTATTGTCAGTGCTTATATGTTTGAAGCTAGCATGTTTGTTTTGTGAAAATGTATTACAAATGTTACATCTGGCTAGCTGGCGGGCGCAGGCTGCGGTAACGTTACATATCAGCTCGGTGTGCTCCATAAGTAGTCGCCATCGTTGAAAAGCAACTCCGATATTGACTCTGGTTAGACTTATCCTAGTTTCCACTTTCATAATTTTCTCCATTACAGTTTTTCTTTTGCAACCGGTAGACGATGTTGAAGCAAACTCTGCCATGGTGAAAGTAGGCTTGTTTGAGACAAGCGAGACCTGCGCAGTTGCGATCAACGTATTGCTAGTGTGTTGCATGATGGTTAGTCATTTTGTCCGACTAGCTCTGGAGGCTCGACTGCATGAGACGTTGAAATCTCGCGGGACAAAGATGCCCGCAGACTTGAGAGCGAGGCGAGGCGCGGCGAGGCGCGGCGAGGCGGCGCAGTTCCTCTCCACGGGCTGCGGAAGTGAAATGCTTGATGGGAAACGACTCGCTGGTATCTCGAGCTGAGCGCTCATTGGCTACCACGTGCTGCTGATGAAACTCTCCAATTGGCTCTGCAAAAGTTTGTTGTTGTTTTGTGTCAGTTTTACGTCGCACCTTCCATTAACATTTTTCATCATTGTTCCACAATGTTTATCATCATGAAATTCATATCTATATATTTTATACTATACTTGCACTGCTTACCGTTTTCATACTTTATATATCTTAGCATATTCATACACACTGTTCTTACTGCTCTCAGGCTGCTTTGTATATCTAGTGTATTCATACACACTGTTCATACTGCTCACAGGCTGCTGTGTGTATCTAGTGTATTCATACACACTGTTCATACTGCTCTCAGGCTGCTGTGTGTATCTAGTGTATTCATACACACTGTTCATACTGCTCTCAGGCTGCTGTGTGTATCGAGTGTATTTATACACACTGTTCATACTGCTCTCAGGCTGCTGTGTGTATCTAGTGTATTCATACACACTGTTCATACTGCTCACAGGCTGCTGTGTGTATCTAGTGTATTCATACACACTGTTCATACTGCTCTCAGGCTGCTGTGTGTATCTAGTGTATTCATACCCCTCACTGTTTATTCATCATTAAATTCATTCTATATTTTATTCTGTAGATTGTGTACATCACTTTTCACTTTACTGCTTGTTGCACTCCTGGTTAGAAGCTAAACTGCATTTTCGTCTTATCTTGAGCAGGAGCAAATGTATTTACTTAGTGCATATCTGACATTAACGATCAAACACATTTGTGCATTCTTTATAAATGCAAACCGAGTCAAGCCTTAAAGCTGTTTGCAATCTGCCAAAAAACCGAGAGAAGAAGAAGACGAAGCTGAGTCCGAGCTGTCCGACTTCAGGCGAGCTTTTTGAGACCTCCCACGGCTGCTCCTCGTCTACTTTCGAGGCGAGCCGCATCGCGTCTCAAACAAGCCTAGTGTCCTGCAGCCAGGGCCGGACTGGGACAATAAGTCAGGCCGGGAATTATACACCCAGTCAGGTCACGACCAGTTTTTTGGGGGGGCGTTTTGCTGGATGTATCGTCAATATTTACAGCGTTGCTGCCCGTAGTGATAGCCCTTAAATCTACCACCCAAATTTAGAAACATATGGACATAGGTTACTGTTAAAAAAAAAGTGTGCATATGTATTTGGTAACCTATCCAAGTGAACCTCTAGGGGGGTCCGGGGGCATGCTCCCATGCATCAATCTGGTCCATTTTGAGGGGAAAATAAAGAGACTAGATCTATGGAAACACCCATATGAAACAGAACTGTACATTTAAAGAAATGTAAATGTATAATTTCATTCTTATTAATATCTACCTATAGTGATATCTGTTGAAGCTGCAGTGTTGTTTTTGTTCATTCTGAAAAACGAAATAATATGAAATCCCATTTAGTTAACTACAGCACTCAATTCAACGAAAAAGGTAACAGGAACTATCCATATCCGCTAGTGTATTCCACATATTGGCAAAGTAATCACCAAAGCTCATTCCATATTGACTTACAGTCACACAGCACCACTTTGTTAAACACAACCACAGCCATCAATGCAGTCCTCTATTTGAACACTCTTTCCTACATACCATTTCATCTTCTCATCAACATTTGCCCCTCAATACAAGTCACAAAAGGATTCTTATAAGAATGCCATGATATTATGCTACCTAAAAAACATGATTGTATTATTTTGTCTCCAAATGATTTAGATGCCAGCTTCAGCCCACTATTCAATGCAGCAACATTACAATTCAGTTACTTCAGGTTAACAGCAACTTAAACTTAACAGAAGTCTGAATCTGGTTTTCTCTGATTAGAGCAGTGAACATTTGTCTACCATGAGCTTAAATTTCCTTTGGTTTTTCAGTGTTTTCATAGTCATAGCCTATTGAAACAGTTTCCTCTGTAACTGCCAGTTCTGTCCTAGCACTGAGCTCTGCCTGGATCTCTCCCTCAAGGTCATCACCATCAGCGTCATCTGATAGTGTTACTGAATAAGGAGGACATGTAATCACATTAACAACTATTTATGAAATAATATTGTTCAAGAACATGTTTCAGGAATGTTTTTGTCATCATTAATGTTGTTTTCAACTGTTCATACTGAAGCTTAAATATCACTAATATCTATAACATGTCCCACTTTGGACTGTTTGCCCTGTACCTGCCAGTTCCTCTGTGCTGGTGCTTGGTTCTCCCTGTGAAGGACCGGCACTGCTATTATCTCCACCTTTGCAAAGGAAAAAGAATGAGGAGCACAACTTATTTTCAATTGACTCACGTGTCAGAGTACATTATAACTGTATAATGGCCTATTCAAGTTTACTTCACGTTGGCCTACGCCAATGTTGGTGGTTTTTGAGGGAGATCCAGTACTATAGTTAATTATACAACACTTATTTATATCACTTAGTTCAAGTTAGTTGACCCTGTATCTGAATGGCCTAATAACATACTTATTGTTTCCCCCTTTGTTGCAGTTATTCACTCACGGTATGTACGTAGCCCCAGTTAGCTTCAGTCTAACGGTTATAATAGCCTATATATTTGCCTTGAGTAACATTTAAGGACAGGTTTTTTGTAGCCTCACCGTCTCAGTCACACAGGGTCTGCCACTAACATGACATTCGACTGAGAAACTGTTTTGTTGACAGTCAGTCGATGTGCACATCAGGCTACAATATAGAAATAAATGTTGCTCATAATGTTGGCTAACTTACTTTCGGCTTCGTCATTCTGTACCGTAGGCCTACGGGGGGTTCTGAATAATGAACAATTTCCTCCTCGCGGGCTTTTTTCCTTTTCTCCCTTTCCCTCTCTGCACCACCTTTCCTCCTTTTTTTCGTAGGATGGGGGTCCATCCTTCCACAATAATTAAGCTTGGCACCGGCGTCAGTTCAGTCGGTCCAGTCCACACTAATTCAAACGGCAGCGCGCTAGTCTCGTGAGAAACGTCACATTTTCATTATTCTCCTGAAATGCAAATGTGCGCAATCGCTAGTCTGACAGGTGCGTGGTTCTCACTGCGCCTCAAACCGGTGCAACTTTATTTTGGACACCTGACTGCCGCATTCATGGATTTGGCCTGCAGTCACTGCATCTGGGCTGAATTAAACGTATTATTTTAGTCTTGTGTGTTTATCAGAGGCCATGTCAGCAGGCCACATCATATTATGCCAGCGTTGCGTTCACAAGACATAAATATATATATATATGTCAGGCCAGCAGGCCACTTAACAGGCCAGGCCATCGGGAAACCTCCCGGTCCTCCCGATGGCCAGTCCGGGCCTGAACGGGACTGTAGTCCCAAACGATAGCTGGGGATTATGGGTAGTGTAGTGTCTTCGGCCATCCTAAATCTCGAAAGGTCCCGTCTGTTTCCGGTGACTTTATTTACGGCTAAAAAGCAATGCTAAAAAGCCCAAGATTATAGAATGAAACGAATAAATAAAAACAAGGATAATTGTGTGTTATTGTTGATTAAATAACAGTGTGTTATTTAGAAAAGAATAACAAATTAGAAGGAAAAGATTAAAACAAAATACAGATTTCAGATTTTTTTATCAAAATAAAAACAAATAAATAAAAAGATAAAACACTGGCATGTAATTTACGTTAGAATAAATAGAATGGTTTTGAATAGATGATAGTAAAATCTACGTCACTTTACAGCCCCGCCCACTTTTGGGGAAACCAACGCTGTAATTTGAACGGTGATCAAGCCTGAAGCCACAGAGCTCTCCTGTTACTGTCCTTTCTTCTTAGAGGAAGTATAGAAACACGTAACTCTGGATTTGTTTTAATGTTTGAGGTGCAATAAACGACACAGCAGCTTTTTGGCATGTTAAAACTATTATTTTCTGCCTCGCTCATGAGAGTAACAGCTGGCGAAATTACAGCCTCGCCTACTGATTTTAATTTAACCATATATCGATCCCGATTCTCAATTTCAAATGTGTGCTCTAAAATGATTTATAAATGACTATTATCATTATTATAAGCAAGACAATAAATGGCAAAGATATGTAGAAAATAAACGTATTTAAGATACGTTCATAACTAACGTAACGTGGGAGAAAATATGTTTCTAGAAGATATGTAAAAAATAAACGTATTTGAGATACGTTCATAACAAACGTAACGTGGGAGAAAATACGTTTCTAGCTAAACGTAATTGAGAATGCAGTTTAGTTCTGTGGGAATCTATTTTTTAGGAGACAGGGTTGGGCAGCGCTTCTTCTCACATAGCTGAGCCACATTGGTTTGAGGGAGGAAGCAGTTGAAACCCTTAGTATGGCATGAAGATGTTCATCAGTAAGTCTGGACCTGTACTTTGACTTATTGAAGTTCATGGTGGAGAGTATATATATATATATGAGTATATGATACTATAGTATATGATATATTTTCCTTCCACTCTGTGTCACTTTTGGATCACTGTGACTGATTCCGCTGCGCACATTTGATTGACGTGTGGCGGAGTTCCCTCGGAGGGGGGAAGGGCGAGGGAACTGCGCGCAGCAGTTCCCTGCCAGCAGCAGGATCAATCCAAAAATTAAATTAAAATCTGAAAGCGCAAACGTAAACGCCTGGAGTCTGAGACACCTGCCCTAGAGTATCTGCTCCATTATCTATATCAAATGCACATTGATGCCACCAAATGACACAATAAAAATAGAAAGTACTACAAATTAATTAAATTACATCTTAAATTATTAATATATACACAACATGTTTTTTTACATATATCCAACCTTCAAATTTATATTTTATCAACATTGCTCTGCACACTTGCTAAAGAACATGTGTGTGGTAATCTCAGTTTATTTGTAGGGCTGCACGAGTATGGCCAAAAGTGTTGCTGTACAGCAGCATGCACTTTGCAGGTGCATAGGGGGGAGCAGCCCCTCCCCTTGATGGGCCATCAAAAAGCCCGGGAAAGTCTCCAACAGACACCACAATATTCTGCTGCTCAAAAACTCTGATAATCAGGGATAAACTGGAATGATTACAAAAACACACATTCACTGTGTAGGAAAATACAGAAATATGCACACATGTTCTCTATTGTCAAAATACACATGATATTTTATATTAATTTCTCATATTTGTGTCACTGAAAAATGACCATGCCTCACAGTAAGATCATTATTCTGTTACAGACACACCAGATAAGTAGTTAACATCTACTGAAATGCTAAGTATTCCCTTTTATGAGAAATATTAAAACCACCCTCAGTACTTCTTAAGCACTGCAATAGCTCCTATATATACTGCTAGTGTTTAGGAGTTGCACAGTCCAGGGGCTTTTGTTAAGGATTAGCCAGATGTTTAGAGGTGCTGCCACCTTTGCCATCAGTTGCAGCAAATGTTTTTGTGCAACTTGTTTTGCCCATTTGGACTAAAGAAGAGCAAGGACAGAGAAACACTGTCCCTGGATCTCCTCTTAGGAATTGCATAGAATGGCATAGCAGGAGTCTGCAACCTATACTATCAAAAGAGCCAATTTGCCCTCTCTTTCATACAATTTGTCTAGGGCCACAAAATCTATTTGTTAGCACAGCTTAAGACATATAGTTACACCATATGTGCAAAACATATACTTTATCGCATTTATACAATTATAGAAAAACAATAAAGAGAACTGTTGACACATTTTGGTATTTTTACTTGTTAGGATAAAGAAAATCACTTTTATGAAGAGGTGTAACAATACATTGGTATGTGTAGGCCTACTTTAAGATACATTAAACAGAAGTCTGCCTCCTCATCAATCCCTGCCTCTGTCCCTTTTTCTGAGTCTGTCACTTCATCTTCATCCCTCACATTCATCTCTTCTTCGCCTTCACTTATGTCTTCATCTCCTTTCTTTCTCCGGTGACCCTCCTGGTCTCTCCACCATTAAGCAGAGGAAGCCACCGAAGGAGATGAAGTCTTCTCATCTTTCATTCCCTTGCTCCTTTCCTCTTATTCAGTTCTCTGCAAATATCTACAAATATTTCCATTTTTACCCTTCTTTATTACTTTTGTTGAATCACTCAAGCTACTCTGGCCTGCAAGATTATGTGATTCAAGAAGTGTTTCGCCGGCACAGCGGATATCACGGGGATTTCCATAGGAATGAATGGACTTCTGGTTGGTGCTCCTCTGTGTACACACGTACTGTATGTGGAAACGAGGCGTAACAGTCTTAAACAGCGGCACAAGCCGTTAGCCAGTGTTAAATAACAACAGACTATCAGCTGTTATCAATCCTTAGGCTAAACTTTTGTGATATCAGGCAATCACAAGTTAGATCAGAGTGAAAAATACGCCGGTAAAAAACGGTAGATGCAACAGCTTTCTTGATTAGAGAGACCTACTGCGGTGGCTATCGCTATCCAGAAACCCTTTTCGGCACTATGTTTCCAAATCCTACATTTAAACTGAACAATAATATGAATTTATTGGGAATATGGATCAGGGGATGTTGCTTGTGTGACAGTCAGAGAGTGAATTATTACTTCCAGCAGCAGCTCCCGTTAGTAAACGGTAGGCTAAAACGCTGCTGTGACACGAGCGGCGTACCACTGCCGATGTCGGCAAATTCTGCTAAAACTGTGGCTAAAAGTTTACTACGTCACTCTGGATAACAGTAATAAGGCATACACTGTGTGTCAGGTCTGGAGTTGTACATTGTTGATTTTTGTCTTTATTATACACCATGGACTACAAATGATTACGGAATCTTACATGGAACGCGTCACAGCAAAGAGTAGATTTTAGCCTCTCAGCGGCTAACTCATAGGGAGTTTTTGCCGCTACAGGTGGTTCTTCAATTCAATTTGGCTTCGTAAGTATAGGAGGAACATTAAGTTCGGTCCGTCAGCTCCTAGTAGGCCGCCATTGTTGATGATATGTACAACATACGTAGCGGCTTAAACGTCGACGTCATGAATTTAGCTCCTTAATTGTAATACATGTTTAAAATGATGCCGAAGTAACAACATACTGATACCGGTTCGTAAAAACCACGAATTAATGCTTTGACAAGTCTGCAGACAGACGGCAGGCGAAAAACCTTTTAAAATGCATGTTTTCTGAAAGGAGATCGGCTAAGCCAACGTTATATATGCTCCAACCCCCACACTCACAACAACGGCCTACAGACATAAATAAACCAGCGACTGTATTCTCCATGACACAGACAGTCTGTGGTTTGTACTTGTTTAACTTTTGTCTAGTTTCTGAACAGATACGAGGAGCGGTGAGCTCTGAGGGCTAACAGCTAATGGCTGATCTTGGTTTTGTGGTTCGCATTGAAGATGACGTCACGGCTCCGCCTACACTGCGTCACTATAGTTACTGCCCCAGCTACTAAACTGTAATGGAAACGCAGCATAAAGTGAGCCTGGCCTACCAAGGCCTAACTATACCGTACTAAGCCGTGCGAGGCCCTGCAGTATAAATGCGCCATAATAGGTACCCAACTGCGACGGGCTCCGAGCCAACCAAGCACCAGCACGGAGCTAGAACCGAACTGGTTTTTGGTGTGTAGGGGCATATGTTCCTCTGACACTTTTCTTATTTTGGATTTATCCATGGTTAACACACTGAGAATAGGATTATCTATCTTCAGGGATATGCACAGAGCCGGAGACCGGTGATACATAATAATAGAGGCCTAATGATAAAACCATTTTTGATTCACTATGTTGAAAATGTTCACTTTGAAAGATTGTTAACTGTCCTAAACGTGATGCTATAGGAATAGCATCACATTGCAATGGGTTTTCATTTTAATATATTTAATATTAATATTGTATAATTCATATTTAAAAATGAAAAGTAGAATCAAATAGTTGTTTTCTTCTACTTTATCAGTTATATGGGTGTACAGTTACATTGTTCAAATATATGTATATATATCTATATCTATATATATATAGATATATATATTGTGTATATATATACAGTTACATTGCTCAAATATATGCTCTGCTCTAGTGCAGAGAGAGTTCACAGCTTGTACAGAGTGGGGGAGGGGGAGGTGCTGCAGCTGCAAGTTGCAAGTTTAGTTTGCACCATGCTTTTGCACACTTTGCAAACAGTATTATTAATGTTGCATTTATGGGGAATGGGAATTACACTTTCACTGTTTCTAGTTCAACATGAATGTGCAAGACTGCTAGAGTGCCTCGTGTTGGAGTCATTATTTCAAGATTAAACATCGTTTTAAAATGTCTAAATACAGTCAAGATTTTTATTAAGAGCGACTTCCTCCTCGTGTGGCATTTTTGAATAATTTCAAGTTTTACAATGGATATTTGTCGCTCAGTTCTGTACTCTCGTATTGACATTGAACGCATCATCGGACCAGTCTCCCGAAACACGCATGAGGTCAGGAGGACGAGAGAAAACCGGAGAGAGAATTACACAGTTTTACAACTATTTAAGGTAAGACCATTTTCATGTTTTAAGCTAGTCTAAAGAAAAGTGTTTGGTAAATTAAGTGTGGGCTGGCCGTCTGGTATATTTACTGAATTACGCTGTTTAGCTAACTACATTCAATGACTATGCTAGTTGCTAAGCTAACCTCTGAAACACGGGGCTTATTTCAAGGTAAAGTGTTTGTCCATCTCTCAATAAGTTAAACCAGACGTGTGTAGGTTTCAAGTTACACTGATATGGATGGAGATTTGCCTTAAAAGTATTTCTGTGACCAGATAAATAATGTGTGTAAATGTTTAATGTAAATATAAGAAATGCAACTCTCAAAACTATTTTGCAAGTATAAAACACCCACAAAATGGTCGCTTTTCTGCGAATTTTGATTTCAAAATATGTAATTCACCTTAATCGTGTATATCACATTAGTTATTATTTTTGAGGGGTGGGGGGTCAATGCAGTGTTAACTGTGTTCGTTATTCTCCCGACCAGGAGAGAAGCTTTAAAATAGGAGACTAAATGGAGTCTCTGTGAAAGTTCAATTGGGTACTGAAAGCAATTCTAGAACCCTGAAGGCAAGAGAGACTGAAAAGAGTCAAGCGAAGCTTATAAAAGTTAACAGCATTTAATTACACAAAATATGCGGTGGTGTACAAAATGAAATGTGCGAGTGGAGGCGTTCTCCACATCCGACCGGTCAGTTCAGGTCAGGGGGTCGAAGAGATCAATTCTTGGCTTGCTCTTCCTGTTGTCATCTGAGGTCTTCTCCTATTGGCCGGCGTTGTCGGGGGGCGGGTCCAATGCAATTCCTGCATTTTTCTGTAGCTAAATTGCATCATTCTGGCATCTGTGGTTATTTAAACATTCCCTGCTACACATTATTCAGCGTCAATAAATGAGTGCTAATCCCAGTGTGCTCAGTGTACAACATCACATGTCATTTCACCTTGGTTCAAGGTTTGAAATCGTATGATTCCGCCAGATGCTAAATGCTAACCGGAAGTGACGAATTTTCAGAATAAAAGTGTTAAGCTAATAGTGAGAACTTCCGGTTTTTCAGAATAAAACTGATTTAAATCAAATAGTGTATTTAATTCAAATTACGCCATATCAACATTGATTTTAATTTCTAACAATCCCTCCTTACATACCATTTAAGGTATGTAAATAATATTGAAATCAATGCGTTCTTCATCCGAACATTGCATGGTACATAACTCATAAAAGTCAAAAATACAAATAATACATATTCATCATAAATATAAAGTTTTTCATTTGTGCATAACTTCTATCTTAAACCTTTAATGTCACTTCGCAAAATAGCAGCAATTGGCTTGGTATGGAAAATGTCTAACGCCCTCCTTTCACATCATAAATCATCTTCATACTGTATCTGGTGTAAAGGCACTTGTTCCTTTACAAAGTATATGAAGGATTAAACTATCTAAAAATAGCTAAATATTACTCTTTATTTAAACAAGTCTAGCGCCATTCTATCGGTCTGTTTTTATCTAACTGTTTGTGTCATCCTTTTACTGTGTCTCTGGTGCAATTTACGAATCTCTGCTGGCTCCAGTAGATATAGTTCTCTCCATCCACATTCTTGTTGGTTCTGGGACAGAGGAATAATAATTCAGAACCTGCTGATATTTGAATCTTACTACTTGGCATATGTTACAAACAAAAAACATCTTCTTGGTGAACTAAATAAAATCCTTGTAATCTTTCTCAAATCTAATATAACAATTAACTATTCCTGTTTGTGGTAAAAACACACTAACGTTATGTAATACAATTTCATTATGATTCAAAAACAACTAAAGTCATGATGATGTCAGAGTGAATGATTTCCTGAGTGTGTCTGTCCTGTAAGGTACGTCATTCTCTGCTTGGATCGTGTGCAGAAATCCCATCGATTGCACCTGGCAATACTGCTTCTACCTATCTATTATCAAGCTGAAAAATGAATACAGAAATCCAACATACTGTCATCAAATGTCTTTCTATTATGAATTGAAATGAAATGTATATCCCCATAATGATAATAATAACCTAAACAATAAAGTCTATGGCCTTTACTTCTTTTACCAGGCTAGTTACAAGATGTTATCAAAATTAAATTCTGTCTCATTACATTAATATGTTTCAGCTTAACTGTAATATGTTCTTTCTACATTTCAAACCTCAGGTACTTTAATATCTGTTGAAATATTACAAAATTGTTTCATTATCACAGGTCAACTTTTTCGGTATTCCATTCTGGAATTAGATCTCTCACAGTAGCCCCTTGGCCACTGATTCTGCATCTGTGTTACCTGTTATAACTCAATCAATATTAGAAACATGTCAACATTCACCAAACAGTATATTATCTGGTTATGGAGCAGGTTAATCCTAAAACTATCTTCAATGCTCAGTTTGAACATCTGGGTTGGGGCGGAAGGTTTCTTTCAGTCCTTAAAGAAAAAATTTAAATTGTGAATTTTACATTTACATGTTGACATTATACATTATACACACTCCCCCCTATTTACACATGAACTCATGTGTAACAAAATCCTGTAATTGGGAGGGGGAAAACACTTTCAGGTAAATATTGGTTAGGGACATAACGAACATTGTTTACAATTTTAGACCCATTATTATTATTTCCACAGTAAACACTTCAGTGAAAATAAGTGTTTCTCTCTGTCTTTCAGGCCCAAAAGAAACAGAATCTTCAGATTTTAGATTGAGTTTCACATTTGCAAACCGCCAACTCCTGTGGGAATAAAATATCATCAAGTAGATTAGAAACGGGTCACATGTCCGGTTTCCCCTTTTTATGGAATTTTTAGGAAACCTCTCGTTTCCCTTGGAGCTCCAAAATAATATGTTAGTCCAAAAACATGCTTGGTTAGTTATTGTTTTAGAATCATGCAGTTACACTGATCACATGCCGGCATTCATTCACATTCACACTATCTGGTTGTCAAGTCAGGTTTGGTTTGGTGACTGACCCCAGGGTCAGTCATTGACAGTGCTTTTGTCACACTGTCAGTCAGGGTCAAAGGTAATTTGGTCTCAGTCTTTTGGCCATGTCGTGCTCTGCAGAGTCTTTTCAGAGGTATTTCAGCATAGGCGGGTTCCCTTTATCTACAAAAATATGTCATATGTGGAGCGCCATTCCTTATTCATTCACGATTTCAACTATGATTTTCAAGATGGTTCTAACTTTCCTTTTGGACTTCTGCCTCCCATCTTTCCTGAAACTTGGTACAAAACTCACTTCCTTATAGTACTACTGATACTGCAATTCATTTACACCTAATTAGTATTACAATGTCTAATAGATCTAATTCAGAAACTTGTGTACATAACTATTATCTTGAGTCAAACCATTACTAGGATCTGTGTAGCTCTGCTATGTATTTCATAGCTCATCTATCTTCAATTCTGGTCCACTTAAAAAACAACGTTAAACTCTTTAGCAGTGTGTGGAACCTTGGGTGTCCGAACATGTAACAATTACTCCCTCCTTTATCAAGGATTTTAAGACAGAAGTCATTTCATATTTCCATCTGAAAGCCCTCCTATGGTAATAAGTATGCTACAATGGAGAAATCAACACTTCAGATTGGAATACTATATTTGGCTTGGCACGAGCTCTTCCTTTAACATGATCCATACAAATACAGATGTGTCTTATAGAGTGGTTCCTAAAACTATCCTTTTAATGGTGATCAATATTGTAACAAATGAGATCACACGTGAATAAAAATCTCTAAAAGAATAATTTGTTAACATGATGAAAAGATTGAAGCATATGGTTCTACTCTGTACTCCACAACACCCACTGCTTAAAGTGGAGTGAATATTTCCATCATGTCTCCCTCAGTGTGATTTTCTCATTTTACTTTAATAGTTTCCTCTTTACTGCTATTTTTAATTTACAAATTGATTAATTCATGGTTAATAAATCTGTTTGTCTTTACGTATTTATCAAGTGAATTCAAGTTATTTAAATGTGGTCTCTTTTATGTGCGTTTGTGAATAAGTGTGTTTATGTGTAAACTCACTCATTCCCGTTCTCCTTTTCTCCTCCTCTGGTTGTCTCAAGCCGTGACCCCGGCCTCCTCACTTCTAATCGACCATGCCAACTCCTCTGATTCTGTCTTCTCTTCAGTCCATCAGCTCTTGAATCCATCCGCTGTAACTCTTTTAGGCAGCCTTTGGCCCAGTCACATCGGCAGCCCACATCATGCCACTGTTCTTGCACTGCTTTTTATATGTCATCTCCTCCTGTACAGTCTCTTCGCTGTTTATATGGAGGGCGGATTCTGCTCTCAAGTTTCACACTTTGCTCTTGCCAAATCTCGTGGCACAGCTTGGAACTTCATGCCTGGTCTGAGGGACTGATGAGAGTATCTCTGTATGTCAGCAAGCCGTTTGGTTCTGGATGCCTCAGGTGGAGATAGTTCTGGCTGCAGTTCTGTTGTTGTTGTTGTTGTTGTTGTTGTTGTTGTTGTTGTTTCAGCTCTGGTTCTCTGTCTTTTTGATGGAGAAGGAGGAGTCTCCTGTTGGGTTAGGTCTTTTGTCTGCTTGGCGGGACGGGGTCGTAGCCTTTCTGACTCAGAGGGGGAGTCCAGGTCTCGGGACGCATTATCTATAAGAAATCTAGCACACTGAGGTTAAATAAATCGAACCCTTTCCACTCTGTCCCTTTCTAAATCATACTATCCTTCTTAGTTGTTAAATGCCATCTAAACAACACAATGAATGTCTACTAATGATATTACAAATACTCCCTCTAAAAATTGTTTCATCCATTGCTACATATTTACCCAACCTGACTCTTTCAGGAAACCATTTTCTCCTATAAATTGAAACACCTGTTTCAAGCATCACATATTTCACACACTAAGAAAGAACATCTCCATATTTTCTCCAATATTTTAAATCCCACTGTTACTTAGAACAATAGTAACCCTGCAGAGCACACTAATCAGATTACAGTAATGAAATTTGACTCAAGTGTAGGCCTATGTCTACTTTCCATTTTACTTATTACTTTTAGTGAACATTTATTTATATTGTCTAAATCCCTTGTCTATGATGTGCAAACAGTTCGAGTATAAAAATGTGTTTTTCTCTATGTATTTACACTCTACGGATTCTTGAGTTTACTCATCTCCTGGTGCTGTCGTTGTAAAAATGTTCGATTCCTTATTGTTTTGAACCAGTTTTCCAAAATCAGTTCTAACTGCCGTGCCGTTTCTGCAAATGTAGCGGTGCGGCTACACACTGTGTAAGTGGGTGCCAACATGTTCCTTTTTTAACTTTGATCCGGAGTGCATCTGCAGTGCGTTCTACAACTTCCAGCGGTCCACTCCGTACAGGTTGCAACAGCTTCATCTTGTGGATTTTTACATTTACCCAATCCCCTGGTCCAACAGAAATATTCGTCATGGCCCTGGCATATGCTTCCGCCTCAATTTTTCTCATATCTAACATTGGTTCTCCTCTGTATTGTGAGGTGATACCTTGTGGTGGATATTGCTGAGTGGGGCAATCTCTGGCCAAATGTCTACAATCACCACATATGAAGCAGCCACCATCTCTTCTTCCTCTTGAGCGTTGCTTTCCTCTCCATTGTCCCTTTTGTTGATGCTGTATGGGAGTGTATGCCTGAGCTGGCGGCTGTACTTGTGTAGGAAGATACACAGGTATTTGCTGTTGCTGGAATTGTGTGGGAAGATACTGCGGTGCTTGTGGCTGTACTTGCGTAGGAAGATACACAGGTATCTGCTGAACTTGGTTTTGTGGACATACACTTCCTCGTCCGCTTTGTTGGTTCTGCATTTGATTCTCTGGTTCTTCCTGAGTTTGAACTGTTGGAGGTGTCCACCCTGCCTTCTCTGCTAGTATGGCCATCTGATTAGCTTCAGTATCTTTCTCAGCCACCTGCATCTTCAAAAGTATTTTTTCCAGTTTCTTTGTTTCTTCATCATCTTCCTTTGTTATTTCCTGGCATTTGATGTCATGGTGAATGAGATGTAGTCTCCATTCTTCTGGGATTTTAGCTTCTAACCCCACCACATCTCTAAGGCGTGCCTGCACTGATTGGGGAAGGGCTTTAATGACCGCGTCCTTCCACAGCATTGTGACAGCCGGCGAAACGTCATGTCGTTCTCCAGTACAGTCCTCCCACACTCCTTCACATCTCTTCAGGAAGGCATGCATGTTTTCCTCCGTGCCTTTCCTCAGGCCGGTGAGGGCATGTAAACTGCGTGTTGTCGGGTAGATGTGACGAATAGCAGCCCAATAATTCGACCTGATGTAGTTGAATGAAGTGTCATCTGGGTCGTGCGTGCAATTGGCCTCGGAATCTACTGCTCTTGCTTCCAGTCGTCCTTCAATCCGTCCGAGCAGGGCCCTCATGTCTCCCAAGCACAGGTGGTCTTGGGCTGTGTATCTCTTCAGATAATTCACCCACTTCTGACCTCCTTTCGTGAGTGGAGGTAGTTTTGCCACTAATGTTTCCATTTCCCTGTGAGTCCATGATTGTTATTGAAATCCTCCTCTTCCAGCCGCTATCAATGGCATGGAGGTATGTGCACCGGTCTTGGATCTTTTAGTTTTCTTGGTTCTTCTCGTTTTGGGGCATTTCCCAGGGTAATGTTGCTCATTTTCGTCGCTACTATTATTCTCAGGAGGAGATGCAAAACCGCGTTGTTG
Organism: Notothenia rossii; assembly: GCF_949606895.1. Classification (NCBI taxonomy): domain Eukaryota; kingdom Metazoa; phylum Chordata; class Actinopteri; order Perciformes; family Nototheniidae; genus Notothenia; species Notothenia rossii. The sequence goes on from NC_136902.1 coordinate 43,878,671, forward strand.
CTGTGACTGTTCATGGTATGGGGAGGGTTTACTGGTTTCAGACTGTGTACCGCCGTCGTCATCTTCACCTCCCTGTCCTTCGGAATAGTCAGGAGAGTAGTTTGTTCTGCGTTTTCTTTGAGTTCTTCGTTCTTCTTGTTCTCTCCTTTCTCTCTGTTGTCTATCTGCTTTCATGTCCTGAAATCTTACATCTTCTTGTCGTCTTTCCGCCAGAAGTTGTTGGTATTTATCTTCCTCCCTTTGTCTTTCGGCAATAATGTCATTATGGGCTTCAACTGCCTTTCGTCTCTCTTCAATAATGTCATTGTGGGCTTCATCTGCTTTTCGTCTCTCTTCCATTCCTCTGTTGAGCTGCTCTTCCATTCCTCTGTTGAGTTCCTTTTCCATTCTTCTGCTGAGTTCTACCACATGTAAGCTGTTTGTCAATCCTTGGCTGGCATCTTCCAGATGGAATACCAGACTTGCAACCATAGCTTTTCTTTTTTCAGCTCTGTTCATAGCAATGTGTTCAGGTCCTTACCAAGAGGGTTGTCCGGCTTTGATCCATGCTTTTTCCTGTTGTAAGTATTCAGCATTCTCATGTTCAACTACAGCTTTTCTATGGGCTTCCGTTGGTCCAGGCTGATCATCTGCTGGAATCAATCCTCTCGTTTGCCACTGTTCTAACAGTTTCTCCATTTGGTTCCATATCCTCTGTCTTTTACTTGAAACTGTTAAAGCATCCGATCTGATTTTTACCCTTTCCTTGATATCTGCAGTTGAGCCTGGCTCTGCGACTGGTCTCAACTTGGTGTCTTTTGGCGACATGTTTAAGTACTTGGATAATATTATTAAGTTATCAAAGATGAAAAACTAATCCTCTGAATAGTACCTTTGTATTCTTTATAAAGATATCCTATGTCACCTGAACTTAACTTTAAAATCTGGTTGTTGTTTTTTTTTCAAATAAATAAAAATGTTGGAAAATCAAAATCAAAATTAGACAAATTAAATTAACATTTTGAAATTATGCACATTTTAAAATCTGAATAAAGAAATAAAAATGAACAGAAGTTGACTTAGTAATATGAAAATAGGAATATGGTGCAAATCCAAATAAACCGTGTACAGTGTATACTCAAGTTTATGAAATTATGCAAATGTCATAAAATGAGTCAACTACAATACTTCAATTCAAAGAAACCTCCTGTAATCTTTATCTGTGTGGTGAAGAATGTATTAACTGTAATACTTATTATGTCCGCTAGGGGAGCTGTTTTATTTTTGAACTCCTCTCAAATGTATCAACTAGTACTTCCGGTTCATAAACCTACTTCCTGTTTATTTCCCCAAAATAATAAAGTTCAAATGACTTTCTTTGAAAAGCATGAAAAACAAAACAACTCAATCTACTCTCAACGTTCATCTACACCATCCCTGTGTATTTAATCAGTAATTACCAGTTGTATCTTCACTCAAACTACTTCATCATCTAGTAATGTCAACTGGCTAGCTAACTAGCTTAGCAGTATAGTATAAAACTCATGTGACTGGGGGAAGGGGAACACTCAACATGTGCAGATTAAAACCACACTGCTTGACAATACAAAACAACACAATCTTCATTTATCTTAGCTCTAAATTCTTTCGATGCTGACCTTAAAAGCTGATCTCATACCAATCTTGTACACAATCGTTTCGGCTTAGAACATTGCACAAAAATATACTTTTCGGCTTAAAAACTCCACACAATATACTTTATTAAACCAGACTAAGCCGGTTTAACACATCAAACATATAGACTAACATGAATGGACCCAGTCCAGTGTAAACCAGATCAAGTCTGCTACCTCCCCAGAAGGTCTTAATACTATGTAATATTCACATTAATCGGGCGGCGCCGAGGATACAACAGAGATGAATAGAAACACTATATACAATCTCCACACCACTCGCAATCACCACAGATCAATCTACAGATCCATACCAATGCTTGCACCTAATGTAAGTTATTTAACTATACAGTTTTTGAATTGAACAGGTAACTGTCTCACCTTTCGTTTAGGCCCAGCCAAAAACTCCAGCAGTGAGTCTGTAGCCTGTCCTCCCTTTGTGCAGCCTGGTGTGATGCTAGTTAGCTTGCAGCCTTCCCCTCTACTCAGCTCTATCCTGCTTCAGGTCCACCCAGGGACGCCAAATTGAAAGCAATTCTAGAACCCTGAAGGCAAGAGAGACTGAAAAGAGTCAAGCGAAGCTTATAAAAGTTAACAGCATTTAATTACACAAAATATGCGGTGGTGTACAAAATGAAATGTGCGAGTGGAGGCGCTCTCCACATCCGACCGGTCAGTTCAGGTCAGGGGGTCGAAGAGATCAATTCTTGGCTTGCTCTTCCTGTTGTCATCTGAGGTCTTCTCCTATTGGCCGGCGTTGTCGGGGGGCGGGTCCAATGCAATTCCTGCATTTTTCTGTAGCTAAATTGCATCATTCTGGCATCTGTGGTTATTTAAACATTCCCTGCTACACATTATTCAGCGTCAATAAATGAGTGCTAATCCCAGTGTGCTCAGTGTACAACATCACATGTCATTTCACCTTGGTTCAAGGTTTGAAATCGTATGATTCCGCCAGATGCTAAATGCTAACCGGAAGTGACGAATTTTCAGAATAAAAGTGTTAAGCTAATAGTGAGAACTTCCGGTTTTTCAGAATAAAACTGATTTAAATCAAATAGTGTATTTAATTCAAATTACGCCATATCAACATTGATTTGAATTTCTAACAGTACTTTAATTTAAAAAGGCGCGGGTTGGACACAAGCATGATATTGTTCAGTCAGACAAACAGCTGTGATCTGGCTCTCCTCGATAGGGAAGAGAAGAGAATGGATCTCTCCTCCGGTGCTGTTTATATATCCTCTGCTGGCTCCTCCCCGCCAGCCGGCTCACCTCGTCTCCAATGTCCGTTATTGCATTTAAACAGAGGATAGGTTCTTTTCACATTCAATATATGCTTAACACGCCGTTTCTCCTCATATTCTCTTTCATCACTTTTCATTTAACACATTCTAAACGCTGTAATCAATACTCTAAACAATACTTCTCGGCTCGTTTGGTTTCCGGTCATTCCGGATGTTGTCACATGCTACTCTCGTCTGTAAACAATAATGTATTCAAATAAACTGTACCTTCATTTAATATTCAGCATGGTAGTATCTCGACATCTATAGTTGTAGTGTTAAATCAGTAGCTTCGGTTTGCACCACTCCATATCATTTCGCTACTAAATTCACCTCTTTAGGAAATCGTATATTAGCCACATGCTAAATGCTAACCGGAGATGAAGGATTTTCAGAATAAAAGCTTAACTGCTTGTACACAAGAATTTCTGGTTTTTCAGTATAAAAGAGCATTAAAACTGACGGCATGTTTAAACTACATTTCCCCATTAAAACATTGATTTTAATTTCTAACAGTCCCTCCTTACACACCTAAAAGGTGTGTATAATACTGAAATCAATGAGTTCTTCATCTGAACTTTGCATATTACATATCTCATTAACAAACATACAATCAAATGGAATGGTTTTACAGCCGGCTTTACAAAAATACAAAATAAATTCTTGTCTGTGTTCAAACATAAAAGTTTTCCCTTGTGCATAACTTCTAGTGTTTACATTCAATATCATTCTTCAAAATAGCAGCAATGGCTTGGTATCAGAACATTTCTTCGTCCCTCCTTTCACAGAAACCGTTCTCATACCACGCTCAGTGTTAAGGCACTTGTTTTTACAAAGTGAAAAGAAATAAACCATTTTAGAATAGCAATAAAATAGTAAAGTCAAATAAAATAGACCATCTTGGTATAGTATAAAATAAATTGAAAATAAAAATACACTATCTTGGAATAGTATAAAATAAATTGAAATGGATTCACTCCATTTTAGCATTTTATTTTGCTCACTTCTTCACATGATTTCATAATGTAAAGAATCACATCAGCTGGACATTCATTGATCAATCTCATCTCCGAACATCCATATCATTTAAACTAACTCATCATTGTCATCAACATCTGTATACGGGGGTTGGTCGTCTTGTTCTGCTAGCATTTGTAATTATCTCCTCATGAGAAATGTACCCTCCCTCCTTTCATACCATTTAAGGTATGAAAGTAATATGTTCTCTAGAAGGGGCCGTCGTGATCAATCGGTACGTTCTACTCTGGGGTACGGCATTCTAGACAGTCATTTCTGGGAGAAGATTTTGGTCAGTTACAACAGTTGTAGAGTTTCATCACTTAAAAGTTCCTTCTCATTACCTTTGGGTGGTCTGTTCTAATGCAGTGATAAAGTCCCTGAAATGGTGTGAGAACCAGTGGAATATCAATAACTCATTATACTAATTTATTTTCAATTCTTGTCTACTTAAATAGCTATGCTAACCCCTTTAACAGAACCTTGGGTGCTAGAGCATGTGATAATTACTCCCTCCTTTAACAAGAACTTTAAAACAGAAGTCATTTCATTAATGGTTTGCAGTTCAATTCAGGAATTTACACCTATGGCAGATATGTTTCTCCTTTAAATAACATCTCTAAAAGTCAGGTCATCACTGATTGAATGGATGACCTTTAGGAGCTGGTGGCGCTTGTCTTTTAAAACTCATACTCCATCTGAAGCTGCAAGTAAGATTTAAAACATCTGCAGGGTGGATCGAGCGACCCCTTCTCCCTGAACGATATTTGTTGTAAAATATGCACCATCACAATGAGTGATCCAAGGCCCCCCATGTATTACTCCCAATTATATTAGTTTTTTTAAATTAAAATGTGCAATCTCTCTTTTGTCTTTTTAAAACTCTACATCTTGGACAAAAAACAAATGTTATTTCCACCTTAATCTTCCCTCCTGAGGTAATAACCATGCTACAATGGAGAAATCAATACTCTAGATTGGAATACTATCTTTGGCTTGGTACTAGCTCTACCTTTAACATTTTCCATTCAAATAAAGATTTGTCTGCTTTTATAGAGTGGTTACTAAAACCATCCCTTTAAACTGTAGGTCTATACTGTAACAAATTAAATCTTACCCAAATTCACACATGAATAAAAAAAACTCTTAAAGAATAATTTGTTCATATGATGAAAAGATTGAATAATATGTTCTACCCTCAGTGTGTTTTTAGGGTTATTTAATAGTTTCCTCTTTCTTTCTTTATAAATTCACCAATTGATTAATTCATGGCTAATAAACCTTTTTCTTTACGTATTTCTCGTTGGTGATTAAGTGTGTTTATGTGTAAACTCACTCACTCCCGTTTTCCTTCTCTCCCCCTCTGGTTGTCAAGCCACGACCCCCTCACGTTCTGCCGGACCATGCCAACTCCTCCGTCCTGTCCTCTTCTCCGTCCACCTTCTCCTCAGTCCATCTGCGCTTGGATCCTTCCGCTGTAACTCTCTTCAGTGGCCCAACTGCTTTGCTTTTCATCTCCTCCTTTACAGTCTCTACTTTGTTGCATGGAGGGCGTATTCTGCTCTCATGTCCCACACTCTGCTCTTGTGTCCAAATCTTGTGGCTCAGCTTGGAACTTCATGTCCTGTGGGGGACCGATGAGAGTGTGCCTTTTTATGTCACCTGTAGTTCTGGATTCCTCAGGTGGAGATGGTTCAGCTCTGCTTCTCTGTCTGTTCGATGGAGGAGGAGGAGTCTTCCGTGGTGATGTCTTTTGTCTGCTTGGAAGTTGGGGTCGTAGCGTTCTGACAGGAGGAGAGATAGAGAGAGAGAGATCTCGGGACGCATTATCTATAGTTAACACACTGAGGTAAAATAAATCCAATCTTTCCCACTCTATTTTCCTAACCATACTATCTTTCTTTGATGTTAAATATCATCTAAGCCCAGTTAATGTTTTCTAATAATTGTACCATATCCCGAAACATTGTTTTCACCCACTGTAACATGTTTACTCCAATTAACTCTTTCAGGAAACCACTTTCTTCCATAAATTTAAATACCTAGTTGCTTCAAGCACCACATATTTCACACACTATAAAGGAACGTCTCCATATTTTCTCCATCACTTTAAATCTCACTGTTATTTAGAACATAAGTAACTTTGGTGACTGGACATATCTGCAATGTCGCCACTGTCTGCTAGAAAATTTTGTTCATAGAGTTTGTACGTACAAAGCTGTACTTTTGGGTTAGTAGCCTGTGTACTCTTATCCCTAGGGGACCCCACAATTGGTTTGGCTTTGTTCTCGTCAGCATCTCTATTTTATCCCTGGTTGTGTCCGTTACATAATTTAAATAATGAGTCCAAAAATAACATACAAAAAATTGGACTCTTTTTCAGATGTAAAACAAAAAAATAGGTTTTCACATTAATGTACAATCTATAAAAATCTATAAACAATTTGTCTTTTGAGCTGTTTCTATCTTTATCTTATTTCTATTTATTGTTTTGTTCCAGCTCTGCCAAATCAGTCCTAACTCCCAATAATGTTCTGGAAGTTGCCAGTGAAGGGTGACAATGTGTGAGGTGGTGTCAATTTGCTCCTTTTTCTTTACCTTTAAACCGGAGCGCGTGTGAAGTTTGTTACAACCTTTCACGCTTCCGTCCACCGGGGATGAGCCCACTGTCTTTTGTGAACTTTCACCCTCACCCAATCACCTGGCCGAACAGGAGTCTCTTCTGGTGTCTCGTCTGGTATCTCTGTAGTTTTCCTAGCCTGCTGTGTAGACAAAACTTGCATAATATTACTCAGAGTTCTGACATATTCATCCACTTCTATTTGTCTAATATCTAAAACGGGACCACTCCCTCCTTGGAGAAGGCCCAAGCTTTGGCATACCTCTTGTTGTTTTATGACCTATTGTTGACTACATGTTATTATTTATTAACTACGTCACTGAAATCAACATATCTGTATAATCATGACACTCCCTCCTTTGAGCATAAAATGCTCAATTAATATTGCAATGATTACCCTATTATGAACAGAACATGTAAAACCCATAACGTTGCATTAAATAAATATAAATTCTCTGTGTACCCACAAGGCGTACAAAAATATCATATGATGTATGGCTTTCTGATGGCATAAATGCATATTCACAAAACATTTCCCATTAGCACTTCTAATAGTTTACTTGTCTCAATAATGGCTTTTGTCATGGTATTATGCATCATCGTTGCTGCGAAAAACAATACCCCTGGTGTCGCTAATGCGTCTCGATAACTCTAGGATTAGAGGATTGGTTGACACTGCTGAACTAACATATGATAAAATAATCTGTCTCCAAACTGGAGGGAAAATATGAACTATTCTCACAGAGAGTGACCTGCATGAAGGGCTGGTGCCCCTCACTCAAATGAGATATTGCCTTACGCACTACACTATAAATCAGTAAAGTTACTCAAGAATAAATAAATAAAGACTGATTCTTGAAACTGTTGTAAAAACCCTACAACTTCTTCATCAGTGTTATGTTATTTAATCTGCGGCTCATGCCTTAAAACAGATACTTCAGACCGATTATAAAATTGTGTTTATGAGAAAAATGTAATCTGACTCCATAAATCACATAATTGTTTGATTAAAAACTACACTTCTGGCTAAGAATAAATGAAGTTCCCCTTTTAAACACAGCCCCGGTCTTCTGACGGGGTCTATCTATGTACTGGCTGGAAAATGTTGGGCCAGTCTCTGTCGCTCCGTCACATCTTGACCTCACTAGTTGTGTGGACACAATAGTTTTCTGTGTGGGGGAACAACATCACTTGTAATCTGTATCCTTCTCATAATTACAAAAATAGTCTGCTAAATGTTCTACTCTGCTACTTCTAATTGGTGGATGCTCTGTGTAAATGCAAATTCAAAGCAAAAGGAGCAAATTGAATTTGCATTTCACGAAATGGCGATTGCCCTGTCTTTGTTTTTCCACATGTGGGGTGTAAACAAGATGGCACCCGATTATTTCGCACTCTGACCTGTAGACAAAGAGATTTGTCCATGCGGCTCTCAGGTGGGAGTTTAAACAATGGCGAGGTGATCTTTAAAGGAACCGTAACAAAGTAAACCACTGGTGTGGTATTATAAACCCTGAAATCCAAGCCAAAAAAACACTTAGTTTAAAATAACAACATTTCTATCTAGCTTACTATGAAAAAAATGGGCTTTATCTTATTGATATCATCACTTAAAGTTAGGAACCCTTACGCACTAGCTATAAACCTGTTCACGTAATATTTGACTTTATAGTCGACTATGGTTAACTGTTGCTATTTGGACACGCCAAACTGGGACTAATATGGAGACCTATCAGCCACTGATAATAGACCGTCGTCTTATTACTGCACTGCTGCTGTAATTCCGATTACCGTAACCCACCCGCAATATCTTTTTTAAACAGAACAGTTTTAACCACTGATAAAGGCTTAGACCTTAACCAAGCCTTTCTTGAAAAGGACTTTCTTTAAAGCACTGACTTCGGTCTTAACCCTGAGTTGATTCACTATGCCCCGCTGGTTTTCACTTACTCGGCCCTTAACCGATTCGCTATGTCTCCAGATCTTAACAAAAAATCGTCAAATGGGCTATATACCCTTACGTCATAGGCTAAATAACTATTAACGTAACAAGAGACACCCATGTGAAAGCAGCAAGGCACCTATCCGAAGTACAATGTCCACACACTATATATTTAAAATTCAACACCCACACGTGGTTAATAGCATGCAGGGTTAATGGAACAAAAGAAAGTGTGAACTCACCCTGCTTGTGACAAAACAACGCCTCGTGGTTTTAGAGTGATTATTTTATCAATTTGGGTTGTTTTAACATTAAAATGCACAGCTATTTTCAGGATCAGCCGGCTGCCATCAAACACACAAATCTAACTTTGCCTAGTTTAACTAGTGAAGAATCTTTGTCATAACAGGCATCTTCTTACCGATTGATTTGAGCTCTTGTGTGTCGAATGGCTGCAAGCGTCTCCAGGAAACAGCCGGTTGGTTTTCTCTCCTCGGTCAGCGGGATCACGTCGGGGTCACCAGATTGTTAACTGTGTTCGTTATTCTCCCGACCAGGAGAGAAGCTTTAAAATAGGAGACTAAATGGAGTCTCTGTGAAAGTTCAATTGGGTACTTTAATTTAAAAAGGCGCGGGTTGGACACAAGCATGATATTGTTCAGTCAGACAAACAGCTGTGATCTGGCTCTCCTCGATAGGGAAGAGAAGAGCCTGGATCTCTCCTCCGGTGCTGTTTATATATCCTCTGCTGGCTCCTCCCCGCCAGCCGGCTCACCTCGTCTCCAATGTCCGTTATTGCATTTAAACAGAGGATAGGTTATTTTCACATTCAATATATGCTTAACACGCCGTTTCTCCTCATATTCTCTTTCATCACTTTTCATTTAACACATTCTAAACGCTGTAATCAATACTCTAAACAATACTTCTCGGCTCGTTTGGTTTCCGGTCATTCCGGATGTTGTCACATGCTACTTTCGTCTGTAAACAATAATGTATTCAAATAAACTGTACCTTCATTTAATATTCAGCATGGTAGTATCTCGACATCTATAGTTGTAGTGTTAAATCAGTAGGCTTCGGTTTGCACCACTCCATATCATTTCGCTACTAAATTCACCTCTTTAGGAAATCGTATATTAGCCACATGCTAAATGCTAACCGGAGATGAAGGATTTTCAGAATAAAAGCTTAACTGCTTGTACACAAGAATTTCTGGTTTTTCAGTATAAAAGAGCATTAAAACTGACGGCATGTTTAAACTACATTTCCCCATTAAAACATTGATTTTAATTTCTAACAGCAGTCAGCTGTCTGTCTGTTCCGGAGCAAAGCAAACTGCAGACAGGCTCCCGCACTAGCAAAATACAGACATGACATTCGTGTTCATCGCGAATATTACCGGCTAACGGAGAACACTCTTCAGCTCGCCAAGATGAGCAAACTCCTCAAGGCAGTTGAACTTGCAACTGATGTCTACAGAGGAAAATCACTCGATGAAATAGATTTAGACTTAGAAAGTAAGTGAAAGAATGAGATTCCTATTAAAACTAAAGTGACGTTTGTGGCAGCATGAGGTGATTAACTTAACAATGTTATTATAATTTGTTTTGTCAACAGTGGCCATTCCTTCAAAAGAAGGAGCTCAACAGGCGGCACAACATAGTGAAAGTGATGTCCAGGTCTCTGGTAAGAGAACTTTTTTACCACCTCAAGACTGGATTTTTAACATTATTGTTTAATCTGCAAAGTACTTTCTAAATTCATCTGACATACTGTCTCCAAATACCTGAAAAGAATCATGATTAAGCCTTTACCTGTTTTGTTGACAGTGGAACTGTCAGATAATGAATCATAGTTCCTGCTGATTTGTTCTTTCCTTGCAGAAGAATCTGATGTTCTGACATCACTGCAGAAACGCTCAGATAAGCCGAAAAGCCCTAAGACACCAGGTACATTCTTTCTCATTTTAGTTTTCTTCTGCTTTTGTTTAGCAACTGTGCACATCAGTTACATTAAACTAAATAATTGTATTGCGATTATATTTCAAATAGCTCAATTGGCAGGGCCAGTATAGTAATGCCAAAACATTACAAAAATATAACAAGCATCTGTACATATATACATTTATATTTTGAACAAAAGCAGAACAACACATTTTCTTTTCAAGGAAAACAATCTACTGTTTTGAAAATGAACAAGCACATTTCATTTACATTATAAAGACTAAAATAAAAGATGGGAGATTTAGGCCCAATCGCAAATCACCCCCTACACACTCCCCCTCCGTTTGCACGTTCAAGCGGAGGGTCCGCCATATTGAGGGCTGTTCCAAAGAAACGAGTGTGGAGCGGTTTGGAGGGGGAGTGGGCTATCAAGCCCTCAAACAGCGAGTCTGCAGCGGTGCTGACTTGAGACCGGTCTCTACCTAACCGGAGTCACGCTGTGTGTGTCCGTCAGGAAACACGCTGTTTACATGTAGTTCCAGCAAACATCCACTGATAAACTGCGATGTTAACAACCTCATGATAGCCTCATATGTTTTAACTTAGGATCATACCTGTAGTCTAGTAAAAGGTAAATGTGTGCATTTTATTATAAAGTTGTGTATATTTACAGACTGTTGCAAAAGCTAAGAAGCTTATAAACATTAGGTTTAAAACTAAAATAATTTTACAAAAAAGTAACAATGAAAGATGTTTGGAGTTTTATTTGAGTTATTAATTTAAACTTTTTGTCAAAGAGATGCTGATTTGAAACCGTTGTACATACAGTTACGGCATTTCCTGTTTCTGCCGGAGAGAGGGGAGGCCAAAGCTTGCTGCTGTATTTATACCCTTAAGTCTTAAAGACCCTGTGACACGATTTTCCCCCATCATCCAAACCCATCAATTTGAGTAAATATTGTCCCCTTGAAAACCGTTACTGAACTGATTTTGGATATTTGTACTTTGATAACCATTAATCTGCCCTTCAATGTTGACCATTTCCTGGATCTTCTCGGGGATTCTTCAAGTCCCCCCAAATTATGGGTGACGTCAATGCGGGCACAGCGCTCCAGCTGCACCGTTCAGGATCCCAGCATCTGCATGTAAACGCACGATGGCGCACACAGCAGCAAGCTCAGACAGCGATGACAGTTTAATTTTGAACGTGTCTGAGAGCTCATATGAGGCTGAAGGATCGGTTTATTTTGTATCTGTTAGAAGTTTAGGAATTAGGTGCGTCAATATGGGCGATCATACGGTCATGTAGCCAGTGGTGGACTGGGACTAAAAATCAGCCCGGGACTCTCGAGTGGGGGATGTGCTAGTGACTTATCCAATCGGCCCACTTCGGTACCGGCCCATCGGGATTCGTCCCGATGGCCAGTCCGCCACTGCACCCAGCCCAGCCCACGTAAACTGTCAACGGGGGGAGCCTCGCTGCGGGGAAACGGTGGACCTAGTGTCCCGATCGGAGTGGGAATAATAATAATAATAATAATCCGTGCATTTTATCCATTAATTTCCCCAACATTGTGGTAAAAAAAACCACACGTTTAATCCATGTTGGTGTACTACTACAACCAGTGGTGTAGTGGGGATGTTTTTACTGGGTGGACGGGGTGGTGGGTGGACGGGAGACACTATGGACGCGCTCGTGAACTGTCAACGGGGGGGGGGGGGGGCTTGGGGACCTCTGTGTCGCCTGTCAGCGCAATTTACATGATGCCGTTTAGACAATATAATAATAAAGGGCGTTGCCGGCTGTCAGCGAACCGATCCGGCCTTTCTGCGCGACTATCACTCAAATGCGGGACATAGTCTCAATGTGTGGGACGCGGGACAAATAATAAAAATGCTGTGTGTGCAGTCCCGCACAGTGCGGGACACCTGTTCACCCTACACACACAGTTCTGCCCCTCACACACACACGCTTCAAATCAAGTTGCATAAATGCTTGAGCTACGTTTCTATTATAATTACTGTGAAATCTGCCTATTATGTTTTCGTCATTATTACAACAAACACACACTTGCAACTGATAACACTGGCAATGATTTTAGATGTATTAGACTATTAAAAAAAGAAATCATGCTTCAAATAAGTCCAACGCCCACTACACCACTGACTGCAACTACAAAAAGTTAAGGTTTGTTTTCTCATCAGGAAATGGAGACCGCCTCAAACAAAAGATTTTTAAATCATCAGCCTCACGATCATTTAATGTATCATATGTTCGCCGAATTGACATGAAAGCACTAATAAATGTAGTTTCATCCACTTGAGTTTACAAAAAAAATCGATTTGTTTTTATATCACATCCGACGGGAAGAAATTCAGCAGCTCTCACTACCGATTTTTAATCCTAATTTAATCATCATCTTCACCACGATCATTTATGTTTATGTTCGCCGAATTGACATGAAAGCACTGACAAATATGAATATACTGTAGTCAACGTCATTAAAACGTTATTAACGTGCCTAAACTCAGTAATTCACCATTTCTACGCATGACAACACACTTTGTCCGTATTTGGCTCTCTAACCGCACAGTGAAGCGTTCCCGCATTCACGTCACTTCCGGCTTCCCCCAAAACCTCAAAATGAGTCGAAGGACTTTTCCCGCGATGTTCGAAATTATTGATATTTATCGGAACGGTATCGCTATTTCTTTTTTAAACTGACGGTTCGAGATGACTAGTAGCCCACTATTTCATTGCACAACAGTTGTTGGGTTCGTGTCACAGGCTCTTTAATGGAGGGAGCCTCGTTGAGCTGCTAGTGTGGCTACAGTGTCACTCCGTCACGGAGGGGTAGGGTCGAGGGGGTGATTTGGGATTGGGCCATAATGTGGTATGTGAAGTGCTTCCTCCACACTGTTATATAGATAATATAAAATATAATGTTATAATATAATATACAGTATAATTATGTTATATTTCTCCTCCTGTTCTTTTCTTAAAGGGCCCTCTAAAGCAAAGCGGTCCAACACTACGGCTACGGCTGAACTAATGGAGGATTCAGAAGGTATGAACATCACTTCAGTTTATTGCTGGGACACTTTGATATCTGTTAACATGATGATTCAAAGCTAATGCTAAGGTGATTTCTTCTCTCCTTGTAGAAGAAGCCGACCTGACCTCCACCAAGAGACGCTCGCAGCAGCCAAAGAGGGCTGAGACAGCAGGTACATTTCATGTACTCACAACAGGATTATATCCAATATCCATAATATGAATAGACACAATCTATAGAGAAACACATTTAAGAAGTCAAGATGTCTATTTCTGCTTGACCTGCCCTTTAGCAAGGCACTAACTTCTATTTAAGCTTTATTTTGTCATAAATCTATATTTACTTTTTTTAAATTTGTGTTTTGATGCTTACAGAGATAACGGTTGTTAGAGATTTTTATACTACCAAGCTGCCACCAAGCACATACACTCAAAACCACAATTCATCCATAAAGAATATAAATTAATTTGCTGGACTGAATAATTGTTCCAACAGTGAGGACGACCTCTTTTACATTTGTGATTTCTGTTTCAGGTGTAAAAGGAAGTCGCAGGCCTTGGACCTCTGAAGAAAAAGCAGCAGTCCGGCGCCAACTCGGAAGGTTCATCACACTACAAAGGGTGCCTGGAAAAGAACAGTGTGTAACGGCTCTGGAGGCAGAACCTGTGCTGTGCAGTCGGAGCTGGAAGGACGTGAAGAACCAAGTTCACAATTCCATTACTGCCCAAAAAAGAAAACTACTGTAGTTAATTTCAGAAGTGGGTAGAGAGGAGATGAGAGAGAGGAGAGGAGTTGGAGGAGATGAGAGAGAGGAGAGGAGTTGGAGGAGATGAGAGAGGAGAGGAGAGGAGTTGGAGGAGATGAGAGAGAGGAGAGGAGTTGGAGGAGATGAGAGAGGAGAGAGGAGTTGGAGGAGATGAGAGAGGAGAGAGGAGTTGGTGGGGGGTAGTGAGATGAGAGGAGTGAGGAGAGATGAGAGAGAGGAGTGAGGGGAGAGGAGAGGAGTTGGAGGATATGAGAGAGAGGAGAGGAGTTGGTGGAGGGTCGTGAGATGAGAGGAGTTGGAGGAGATGAGAGAGGAGTTGGAGGAGATGAGAGAGAGGAGAGGAGTTGGAGGAGATGAGAGATGAGAGAGGAGAGGAGTTGGAGGAGATGAGAGAGAGGAGAGGAGTTGGAGGAGATGAGAGAGGAGAGGAGTTGGAGGAGATGAGAGAGAGGAGAGGAGTTGGAGGAGATGAGAGAGAGGAGAGGAGTTGGAGGAGATGAGAGAGGAGAGAGGAGTTGGAGGTGATGAGAGAGGAGAGAGGAGTTGGTGGGGGGTAGTGAGATGAGAGGAGTGAGGAGAGATGAGAGAGGAGTTGGTGGAGGGTAGTGAGATGAGAGGAGAGGAGTGAGGGTAGTGAGATGAGAGGAGAGGAGTGAGGAGAGATGAAAGAGAGGAGTGAGGGTAGTGAGATGAGAGGAGATGAGAGAGAGGAGAGGAGTTGGTGGAGGGTAGTGAGATGAGAGGAGATGAGAGAGAGGAGAGGAGTTGGTGGAGGGTAGTGAGATGAGAGGAGATGAGAGAGACGAGAGGAGTCGGGGGAGAGTGGTGAGAGGAGGGTAGTGGGTGAGGGGAGAGGAGTTGGAGTGATTGTATGTAAATGTTATATGACATTAAAGATGCCATCTTGGTGAGTGAAACTAAACTCTTCTGAAATTGTAATAACTAAACAATGGAATAATCAAGAATATTAATATTGTCAATTAATTAATGTGATATCAACCATTAGGGTTGGGTATTGTTTTTTTTTCTTTCGATACCGCTCCTTAACCTATACTTTTTTCTTTCTATTTTGAAAACTCCGGGAGAAGAAAAAAATCCTTTTTTAAAAAGAAAGATGTTTTATTTGAACTTGAACAACATTAACTGTAAACAAAGTCAACTTAAATATATAAAATTAATAAATACAAAACACAAATTCACATAATAACTAAAACATACACTG
>NC_136902.1:43919177-43924177 GCF_949606895.1 Notothenia rossii
TGTGTTTGAGAGAGTGTCTGTATGTGTGTGTGTGAGAGAGAGAGAGAGAGTCATAGATGGATAGATTGTTTTGATTTGAGTAAGCTGCATCAGAAATGAGCTCCTGAACAAAAAATCGAAATTGGACCTAAAAAGTGAGACATTTTATAGGAAAATCTGCAGAATTAACTCCAAAGAAGAGTTAACGACATTGATCGACAGAAACCAGAGGAAGAAACGCAATTTTTGGATGTATTTTTGAGTTGAAACTACAAACTAGCTTTCAACTACCAATTGACAACTGTCAACCGTCTAGCTGTGGGCTGCTAGCTGTGGGCTGCCAGCTGTTACCTGCCACTGTTGGAAGGAGCTGCACCAAAGAAGGTAGAGGAACATTATAAACTGTGAATTATTTCATGAAGATAAAAAGAAAGGAAAAGAAAAGTATTTGTAAGCTAATTAATTAGCCTGGCCTCTCTTTGGAACAAAACAAGTGGTCGCCATGGAAACTGTCCAGCAGGCAAAAAAGAACTTCTCAGCTCTCAGAGCAGAGGGAAGAGAGATTGAATATCCTGCTAAATGCAAGAGTGTAAATGCGAAGGACAAACACAAGGAGAAGACACTGTGTGGAAACCCAGAGGTCCTCTTCACTGACTATGCCCAACAAAAAGGAGGAAGGAAGAAGAACAACCTCATATTCTTCACTGATTCCATCTACATCTGGAAAGATACTCTGTGCAGGAATTATGCATACGTATCCAGATAGGGCATCGGCTCAGGAGGCAGATTAAAAATCTGTAAAGATGAACACCTTGACAAAGATGACCCTCTGTTCACCATCACATACTACACCAAAGGAAAGGTCATGGTCCAAGGGAATGAAGCCAACCTGGAGTCATTCCAAGAGGCATTCCCCCTGTTGAAAGCTGAGGTGGACACAAAGAGGATCAATGTCCCCTCTGATGTCCCCTCTGATGTCCCCTCTGATGTCCCCTCTGATAGCGAAGGTGATGAGAGCCCAATAGAGAACCCCAACACCTTGTCCATCTCTGCCCCTCCCACACCGGCCAGCTCCAACAATCGGCTGAAGGAGAGTATGGCCCTGCTGGAGCTGGACTTTGCAGAATTCAAAGAGCGGACCCAGGCCAGGCAGTCTGGTCCCCCAGACAACACTCTGCAGCAGCTTAAAGAGGACCTCCAGCAGCTCAAGAGCGACAACGAGGCTTTGGCATCTGACCTCAGAGGAAGTGTAGAGGCACTCAAACAGGAGAACAGTGTGCTCCGTGTTCAGTTAGCCAAGGTGAGGGAGGATGCTGAGTGTAGAGAGAAGAGCTTCACCAGGCAGGTCCAGCACCTGACAGAGAAACTCTCATCAGTCCTCACAATGACGAGTAGAGAGACACAGACTCTTCCTGCCAGTGTCCCTGGCCCACCCTCTCTGCTCAGCACCCAGTCCAACAACACCCTGGCCCGTCCTGATACACCCACACAGCCAGCTGCCCACAGCCAGCTCTGCCCATCCCAGCCTCCCTCTACTCAGCAGGAAGAACAAGACCCACAAGTGGTCCTGCTGGCTGACTCAAACGGGAAGTTCCTGGACCCAAGAAAGCTTTTCCCTGATAAAAAGGTGCTGTCTAAACACTGCAGCACCACAGGCCAGGCCATGAAGCTGTTGAAAAAGGAGACCCTCAGGAGCCCTCAGTACCTGGTGATCCACACGGGAACAAATGACCTGCACACCCTCCGTAGGGACATCTGCTGAGGCAGTGAGGAAAATGGCGGAGCAGGCCAGTAAGGAATTCCCTGACACCCGCATTGTGGTCTCCACCCTGCTGCCAAGGACAGACACCCCTCCTCATGTCATCCATGACATTAATATGGAGATCAGAAAAGGATGTGCCACCTTACCAAATGTCCACCTGGCCCTCCACTCAACCATTGGCCCCTGGGACCTCTATGATGGACTCCACCTACACAGAGAGAGGGTGGGGATATTTGCAAAGACCCTCAAAGATGCAGCCCTGGGACGCAGTCCTCCCACCCCCTCCTCTAGAGGCCTTATAGACCCTCCCACACCGCTTCCTCCCCATCACCACCCCAGGATCACCACCCCTGCTGTGAGGAGACACAACAGCTCAGCCTGGACCTCCCACTCCCACGCCCCCCAACACACCCCAGAGGAGGCTGCTTTCACCCAGCTCAACACCTGCACAACATCAGCAGCAGAGATATGCAGCAACAGCTGCTCCTTGTCTCCCTCCCCGCCTATACAGCAGCGGAGCTATGCTGCAGTTGTAGCCCAGCCTGCTGCCACCCTCCCTCCCCCTGCTACCTCTGAACTGGGAGACATCAGGATGATGCTGCACACCCTGTGCACCCGACTTCTGTTTAGCTAAGACATTACATTTATATGTTATCGTAGTAATCAGTATAATAGCAATATTAGTGAAAGTAGTTGTTTTATTTGTTGTTGTTTTTTTGTTTTTTTTAATATATTTGTCTCACTATACAGGTTCATTTTGATTGTTTTGTATTTTTTAAAAGATGCGTTCTTTTCATATAAGCTGTTGGAATATTCAGGGACTCCACTCCTCAACCTTTGAGGTTAAGAGTGAGAATCCAGAGTTCTTAGAATCTATCAAAGATGTTGATATAATTATATTAACAGAAACATGGTGTAAAAATGATCTGCTCACTCACTGTCCTCCAGGTTATAATGAAGTAATGGTGCCCTCTATAAAATCAAAAAACATACGCAGGGGCAGAACATCGGGGGGGATCTTGGTGTGGTATAAAGGAGATCTTTGCCATCAGATCTCAGTAGTAAAACAAGGTAAATCACACATTTGGCTAAGGTTAGATCAAGCCCTGGGCATAACTGACAGGAATCTATACATGTGTGCTATTTATATACCCCCAGTAGATTCTCCTTATTTTGAAGAAGACATTTTTGAAACTCTCCATTCAGAAATAGCCTATTTTCAGGCCCAGGGAAATGTGCTTCTCACTGGAGATCTGAACGGACGAACAGGAATTGAACCTGATGTCATAGACCCACAGGGCAGCCACCATGTATTTGGTGAGCCCCCCCTGTTTACCACACCAACCGTCAGCCATCGGAACAGCCTTGACTCTGAAATCAATCAGAATGGCAAAGAGATAGTGCATCTCTGTCGGGCCTTAGGCCTGTACATAGTGAACGGGAGGTTCAGAGGGGACTCTTTAGGGAGATTCACATACTCCTCAGCTCTAGGGTCTAGTGTAGTAGACTATGCAATCACTGACATGGACCCCTCCACTATCAGTGCATTCACTGTCAGACAGCAATCCCCCTTTTCAGACCACAACCAAATCAATGTGTTCTTTAAAGTCTCAGGTCCAATGAGTGACACAACAAGGGGACCCAGTAAGCTGTATACATTAAATCCTACTTACAGATGGGCCCCAGACAGTGGAGACAAATTCACCATGGCCTTGAACTCACCTGATCTGATGAATGACATGTCACTATTTGACCAAAATCAATATGTTCCTACCAAAGATGGTGTAAACATGGCCATTGATTATATCAATATGATATTTCACAAGGCAGCTATTAAAGCTGACCTTGTAAAACAAAAGCGGAAGCCTGTTAAAAGGCAAAACGCTGACAAATGGTTTGACCAGGAATGCAAGACCATCAGAAAAGACCTGAGAAAAATAGCAAATGAAAAACATCGGCAACCAAACAACCCAGCCTTACGCATTAGATACAATGACCTTTTAAACAAATATAAATGTACAATAAGGAACAAACAACAAAATTATACCCACATGAAACTTGAGGATATTGAGAAAGCCATTGATCAAAATCAATTCTGGGATCTGTGGAGCAACTTCAACACAAAACAACCGCAAGCATTACCCATCCAAAACGGTGACATCTGGAGAGAACATTTTGAAAGTTTGTACAAAGACATACCAATAAATCTAATGAATTCAGATCAATGTATTACAAAAGAGAAACTCCAAACATTAGAAGAAACTATTAAAGACCACCAAAACCCCCTTGATTTCCCAATGACTTGGGAAGAGTTGACCACACAGACACAATCTCTCCGGCCAAGGAAAGCTTGTGGCCCAGACAACATTAAAAACGAAATGCTCAGATGCAGCACCCCAGAGATGCAGGGTACAGTGTTAAAGCTGTTCAATATCATATTGCAGTCAGAATGTTTCCTGACATCTGGTGCAAAGGGCTCATTTCCCCCATTCATAAGAGTGGAGACAAATCAGACCCTAATAACTACCGTGGCATCTGTGTCAGCAGCTGTCTGGGGAAATTATTCTGTAGTATTCTAAATAAAAGAATACAAGATTTCCTTAACCGACAATCCATCTTGAGTCAAAATCAAATTGGCTTCCTTCCAAAACACCGCACCACCGACCATGTATATACCCTTCACACTTTAGTTAACAAACATGTACACCAAACAAAACATGGTAAGATATTCACTTGTTTCATTGATTTCAAAAAAGCTTTCGACTCTATTTGGCACGAAGGGCTCTATTATAGACTTCTATATTGTGGTATAGGGGGCAAAATGTACGATCTGGTTAAATCAATGTATTTAGGGAATAAGTGTGCTGTTAAAATTGGAGACAAAGAAACTGAATTCTTCACCCAGAGAAGAGGTGTTCGTCAGGGTTGCAATTTAAGTCCCACTTTATTTAATATATATATAAATGAACTTGCTGTTCAGTTGGATCACTGTGCTGCTCCTGGCCTCTCCCTCCTAGAGAGAGAGGTGAAGTGTCTGCTTTATGCTGATGACCTTGTTCTGCTGTCTCCTACTGAACAAGGACTACAACAACAGCTGGACATAGTAGACCAGTACTGTAAGAACTGGGCCCTGGCAGTCAATATGAAGAAAACTAATGTCATGGTTTTCCAAAAACGCCCCAGATGTCAGGAGAACAAATACCAGTTTACCATAAATAATCATATCATCGAACATAGTATGAGTTACACCTACCTCGGT
>NC_136902.1:43929177-43931677 GCF_949606895.1 Notothenia rossii
TCAGGAGCCCTCAGTACCTGGTGATCCACACGGGAACAAATGACCTGCACACCCTCCGTAGGGACACTGCTGAGGCAGTGAGGAAAATGGCGGAGCAGGCCAGTAAGGAATTCTCTGACACCCGCATTGTGGTCTCCACCCTGCTGCCAAGGACAGACACCCCTCCTCATGTCATCCATGACATTAATATGGAGATCAGAAAAAGATGTGCCACCTTACCAAATGTCCACCTGGCCCTCCACTCAACCATTGGCCCCTGGGACCTCTATGATGGACTCCACCTACACAGAGAGAGGGTGGGGATATTTGCAAAGACCCTCAAAGATGCAGCCCTGGGACGCAGTCCTCCCACCCCCTCCTCTAGAGGCCTTATAGACCCTCCCACACCGCTTCCTCCCCATCACCACCCCAGGATCACCACCCCTGCTGTGAGGAGACACAACAGCTCAGCCTGGACCTCCCACTCCCCACGCCCCCAACACACCCAGAGGAGGCTGCTTTCACCCAGCTCGACACCTGCACAACATCAGCAGCAGAGATATGCAGCAACAGCTGCTCCTTGTCTCCCTCCCCGCTTACAGCAGCGGAGCTATGCTGCAGTTGTAGCCCAGCCTGCTGCCACCCTCCCTCCCCCTGCTACCTCTGAACTGGGAGACATCAGGATGATGCTGCACACCCTGTGCACCCGACTTCTGTTTAGCTCAGACATTACATTTATATGTTATCGTAGTAATCAGTATAATAGCAATATTAGTGAAAGTAGTTGTTTTATTTGTTGTTGGTTTTTTTTTTTTTTTAATATATTTGTCTCACTATACAGGTTCATTTTGATTGTTTTGTATTTTTTAAAAGATGCGTTCTTTTCATATAAGCTGTTGGAATATTCAGGGACTCCACTCCTCAACCTTTGAGGTTAAGAGTGAGAATCCAGAGTTCTTAGAATCTATCAAAGATGTTGATATAATTATATTAACAGAAACATGGTGTAAAAATGATCTGCTCACTCACTGTCCTCCAGGTTATAATGAAGTAATGGTGCCCTCTATAAAATCAAAAAACATACGCAAGGGCAGAACATCGGGGGGGATCTTGGTGTGGTATAAAGGAGATCTTTGCCATCAGATCTCAGTAGTAAAACAAGGTAAATCACACATTTGGCTAAGGTTAGATCAAGCCCTGGGCATAACTGACAGGAATCTATACGTGTGTGCTATTTATATACCCCCAGTAGATTCTCCTTATTTTGAAGAAGACATTTTTGAAACTCTCCATTCAGAAATAGCCTATTTTCAGGCCCAGGGAAATGTGCTTCTCACTGGAGATCTGAACGGACGAACAGGAATTGAACCTGATGTCATAGACCCACAGGGCAGCCACCATGTATTTGGTGAGCCCCCCCTGTTTACCACACCAACCGTCAGCCATCGGAACAGCCTTGACTCTGAAATCAATCAGAATGGCAAAGAGATAGTGCATCTCTGTCGGGCCTTAGGCCTGTACATAGTGAACGGGAGGTTCAGAGGGGACTCTTTAGGGAGATTCACATACTCCTCAGCTCTAGGGTCTAGTGTAGTAGACTATGCAATCACTGACATGGACCCCTCCACTATCAGTGCATTCACTGTCAATCCCCCTTTTCAGACCACAACCAAATCAATGTGTTCTTTAAAGTCTCAGGTCCAATGAGTGACACAACAAGTGGACCCAGTAAGCTGTATACATTAAATCCTACTTACAGATGGGCCCCAGACAGTGGAGACAAATTCACCATGGCCTTGAACTCACCTGATCTGATGAATGACATGTCACTATTTGACCAAAATCAATATGTTCCTACCAAAGATGGTGTAAACATGGCCATTGATTATATCAATATGATATTTCACAAGGCAGCTATTAAAGCTGACCTTGTAAAACAAAAGCGGAAGCCTGTTAAAAGGCAAAACGCTGACAAATGGTTTGACCAGGAATGCAAGACCATCAGAAAAGACCTGAGAAAAATAGCAAATGAAAAACATCGGCAACCAAACAACCCAGCCTTACGCATTAGATACAATGACCTTTTAAACAAATATAAATGTACAATAAGGAACAAACAACAAAATTATACCCACATGAAACTTGAGGATATTGAGAAAGCCATTGATCAAAATCAATTCTGGGATCTGTGGAGCAACTTCAACACAAAACAACCGCAAGCATTACCCATCCAAAACGGTGACATCTGGAGAGAACATTTTGAAAGTTTGTACAAAGACATACCAATAAATCTAATGAATTCAGATCAATGTATTACAAAAGAGAAACTCCAAACATTAGAAGAAACTATTAAAGACCACCAAAACCCCCTTGATTTCCCAATGACTTGGGAAGAGTTGACCACACAGACACAATCTCTCCGGCCAAGGAAAGCTTGTGGCCCAGACAACATTAAAAACGAAATGCTCAGATGCAGCACCCCAGAGATGCAGGGTACAGTATTAAAGCTGTTCAATATCAT
>NC_136902.1:43961464-44033964 GCF_949606895.1 Notothenia rossii
TGACCAACCTGAAATCCATCACAGACCCACTCCTGGACCCCCTGCAGTTCGCCCACAGAGCCAACAGGTCTGTGGACGATGCTTTCTACATGGCCCTTCACTTCCTCCTCCAGCACCTGGACACAGCAGGAACCTAAGCCAGGATCCTGTTTGTGATCTTCAGCTCTGCCTTCAACACCATCATCCCGGCTCTGCTGCAGGACAAGCTCTCCCGACTGCACATGCCCGACTCCACCTACAGGTGGATCACAGACTTCCTGTCTGACAGGAAGAAGCACATGAGGCTGGGGAAACACGTCTCTGACCCCTGGACCATCAGCACTGGTTCCCCTCAAGGCTGCGTTCTTTCCCCTCAGCCCTTCTCCCTGTACACCAACAGCTGCATCTCCAGTCACCAGTCTGTCAAGCTCCTGAAGTTCAGACGACACCACCCTCATCAGACTAATCTCTGGTGGGGACGAGTCTGCCTACAGGTGGGAGATGGAACATCTGGTGACCTGGTGCAGTGAAAACCACCAGGAGCTTAATGGTCTAAAAACAGTGGAGATGGTCGTGGACTTCAGGAAGAACGCAGCCCCACCCGCCCCATCACTCTGTGTGACTCCCCAGTCACTGCTGTGGAGTCTTTCCGCTTCCTGGGCACCCTCATCGCCCAGGACCTCAAATGGGAGCAGAACATCTGCTCCTTCATCAAAAAAGCCCAGCAGAGGATGTTCCTCCTGAGGCAGCTGAAGAAATTCAACCGGCCAAAGACGATGATGGTGAACTTCTACACCTCCATCATCGAGTCCATCCTCACCTCCTCCATCACCATCTGGTACGCTGCAGCCACAGCCAAGGATAAGGGCAGGCTGCAGCGTGTCATCCGCTCAGCAGAGAAGGTGATCGGCTGCAATCTGCCATCCCTCCACGACTTGCATGCCTCCAGGACCCTGAGGCAGGGAAGATAGTGGCCGAACCCTCCCACCCTGGACACAAACTGTTCACCCCCCTCCCCTCTGGCATCCATCAGGACCAAAACCTCTCGCCACCTGAACAGTTTCTTCCCCTCCGCTACCGGCCTCTTAAACAAGGCCCGGCCCCCCCACTGACACTTACCTCAGCCACAACGCAGACTCTATATGCATTACATTAACGCACACAATGTTTAAATATTGCTTACTGCACATATTTGATATTTGATATGTGATATTGTAGAGCCGATGAAAGGGAGTCGGAGGCGGTGCGTTCAGTACACTCCACACTTTATTATCAAGTTCCTCGTACGTGTGAACCTACCTGGCAATAAACCCGTTTCTGATTCTGATTCTGAATAACATCCGTATTTATTTATTTCTCCAAGTTATGTTTTTGTGTGCACTGAGGAGTCGCAAACAGGCGTTTGTTTAATCATTTGAAGATTGGCTTTAATCAATTTTTGCAAATGAATTCTTCATATATGATAAATGAGAGGTAACATTTTATTTATCGTATTATTTTCACATGTTTCTCTCCATTCTTCCTTCTGCTAACGGTGTCACAGTTTCTGATCCCTCCCGTTTTTGTGCATGGGTCAGAGTGTCCGTGGAGGACCGCAAATTTTCCCGTCAAGTTTGTTTTCTATAAATCGCAAAGATTGCTTAGAAACTGGAGTACGCAATATTTATGGAGGACAGAACATGACATAAGTATAAATAAATGTGTAAATAAATGTATGAAGAAATACAGGAATAAATAAATAAATACAGGAATAAATAAATACAGGAATAAATAAATGAGGAAATAAATACAGAAATAAATAAATATGGAAATAAATACACAAATAAATAAATAAAAGAATAAATGCATAAATAAATATGGAAATAAATACATGAATGTTTAAATAAATAAATAAAAGTCGAAAATAAAACAGAACACACGTTATTATATATCTTTAATATATTTCTACATTTACGGTCACTTACATTTATATATTTATGTATTTCTGTGTCCACATGCTAATGAAGTGGGCGGTCCTAACCTCAGCCTGAAGCATGATTGGTTACAGGAGTGTGATCATTTCTTGCAGATTGGGCTCTACTTCTAACGCCTGGCTGACAGCGCTGATTCGAATGCAGGAGGAGCATTACTGTTTAGCCCTTATCTTTATACATCCATGGTTTATCCACAGCTGTAATTGTTGACAATTCAAATGTACTCAGGTTTATTTATGGTTATTGGTTTAAGAGCCATTGGAGATCATTGGAGATCATTAGCGGACCATTTAGAGAATGGAGAACCGAAAGACTATGCCCCCACTTGCCCCCAAATGTTATTGAAGCACACGTTCGTTACTGCGGTCACCTCAGCCGTCTCTCGCGTTTGCTTGGTCAAATCAGCAGCTCTTCATTTTTTAGTGCACGATTTATCAGGCCTTTACGGTAATCGCTGAGAAGCGGCACTGACGCTAGTACAAGACTAAAAATAATGCATGTTTTTTCTGCTTTCTTTTTCAGAGCGATACAAATAATTGTTACCATAAGTTCTTAATAAAACGGACACTGTTGGAGTCAGTCCTAGTTTGCCTGCTACCAACAATAAAATGAAGTACTTTTACTGTGTACCTTTTGGGTAATACTCTCTCAAATTCTCCTCCTGAGAACAAAATCATGCCACTTCTGCTAAACCCAATCTGTCAGCAATGATCACACCAATCATGTTTCAGACTGAGGTTAGGACCGCCCACCTCATTAGCATACGGACACAGAAATACCTAAATGTAAGTGACCGTAAATGTAGAAATATATTAAAGATATATAATAACGTGTGTTCTGTTTTATTTTCGACATTTATTTATTTATACATTCAAGTATTTATTTCCATATTTAGTTATGCATTTATTCTTTTATTTATTTGTGTATTTATTTCCACATTTATTTATTTGTGTATTTATTTCCTCATTTATTTATTTCTGTATTTATTTCCTCATTTATTTATTCCTGTATTTATTTATTTCCTATTTATTTATTTATTCCTGTATTTTTTCATACATGTATTTACATATTTATTTATTTATACTTATGTCATGTTCCGTCCTCCATAATATTTGGAGCGTACGCCACGTTTATAAATGAGGCCCCAGATCTCAGCTCCTGACACGCCCCTCTCCTCAGCCTGACTCTGCTCACCTACTCACACAACTGCATCACATCCAATCAGCCTGGTATTTAAGCTCCTGCCTCACTTCACCTCTTTGCCAGATTGTTTCTTCGCTATCTACTCTTCTTGCACTATTTCTATTTTATTTGTATTTACTTGCACATCTCAAAACATTCACATGCACTATTTTATCTGTTTTATTTGTTCTATGTCTTATATATATATATATATATATATATATATATATATGTTGCACTGTTGGAGGAGCCTGGGACTTAAGTTTTTCATTGCCATATCTACACTGTAGCTAATGTGCAAATTACAACAAAGCCTTGAAACTTACATGCACGCCCTTCCTGTATAGTCTTTTCGGTTTAGACTGATTTCTCGTTGCCGACTCTGCCTGTTTTGGATCTACCTGTTATCTGGATTCCCCATTGAATTCCTCAGCCGTCTCTCCCGACAACTATTCCAGCCCATGTGTTTTGGTTCCTGTTCTGGAGGCTGCTAGGTGTTTCCCCGGTTTGTGTTCCATTGTGAGTTTTTATCGATTTCCTGATGTGGATTTATCCTGCCCTGAACTGAGAGGCAACATCAGTTCTCCTGAGTGTTTCCCTGGAGGATTTTGTGTTGGACATCGCGAACACTGCTTGTTATACATATACCATCATCAAGTTTAATAAGTCATTACGAACTAAATTATGGTCTATAGCGTGCTTCAATTGGGTCCTAACTACCCCTGTTACATTAATTCAATATGGTTGGGTCTAGTTTTCAAAAACATCAAACAAAACGTGTGATGCTGAAATTTGCTAAAAAAAGACAAGAGAACACACAGCTGTTTTGATCTTGAGGAAAACAACGGGGACCAAATGAAATTCAATTTGGTTTGAAAAGCCATTCTTGACATTTGAGTAATGTCATGCTAGTGGGGACGACTTCTTGTTTCCCTTTTATTGACGATCTTCCTCTTCTAACTGAAAAGCACAAGTTCACTACTGAACTCAGTGTTTTATATGTACAGTATATGAGAGCTTTTCACATGTTTATATGACAGCATTACATGTGTATATTAGAGCATTTACGTGGGAATCTGCGAGTATTTCACATGAGTTTATGAGAGCGTTTAACAAGTGTGTTAGGGAGTGTTTCACTTAAGTTTGAATGATTTATGTTCAGTGTGTGTGAGAGTGTTACATAAGTGTATGTGAAAGGTAATTCTGAATATATTTTAGAACATAATTCGGGGTAATAAACAGAGTGATTTTTCTACATACTGTGACTTTTCTAGATATTTCCGACATTTCATTGTTACACCCCATAGAAGTAAAATACTGTATTACAAAAAAAAACATAATTTTTGTCATACTACAATATACGTTTTTCATGATATTTCTGTGTAACAGAGGTGATCTTTGGGGCCATAGATCTCGGCCTCCGTTACGAATTGTGTAGCTTTGTTGGTGGCGAAATGTATGTGGTGTATGCATCTGTCTGTGTTTTAGGTTGTCTGTCTCTGTTTGCTGGTTTTATGTTGAAAAGTGTTCCCCTTTCCACATGTCTGTAGCTGTTGATTGTCTGCACCTGGTGCCCTCAGTTGTCTCCCCCCCCCACCTGAGTCTATGTCTAATTGCTGATTAGTGTGTGTTTGTATTTAGGCTCTGTTTCCCTGTCTGTTAGCGGCTGGTAGTGTGTGTGAGATCCTTGTGGTGGCTGGTGACTGTGTTCACGTGGGCAGCAGATTGAGGCTGTGTCATATGTTTATGATGTAATAAATGCTCACACCGGGTTGTATTTTGGACGTCCTGCCTCTGCCTCCTTGCTTGGTCTGGGCCGCTCAATTGTCGGCGTCACATTCTGACATACTATTTTTGTTGAAAGGCTGAAACGCGCGTAGAGGGTCTAAGCCATGTCTATAGCTTTTCCACCCTGTATAGATATCACCATGCCCACAGCCGCATGACAAAAGCATTGACAGTGCTGTGTGACTGCACAAAGGATGTATAAAGAGAACCTCACCGTCCCCATCAACAACAATGCTCAAGTAGTATCACATTGAATCTGGCTTGATCAATGATATGGAATATTAGATCATAAAGAACTAGCTAACTTGTATGGCAAGCCGATTTAGCTTTTATTCATTTCTGGAGGATATCAAAAGATCTATTCTTTCTAGTAAGAATGCGAATACTTGCAATTCTTACAAGTAATGATGTTTATTTCTGATATAAAAAATAGAATTTTAACTAGTTAGAATGCAAATTAGAATGCAAATTCTTTATCGGAAATTCAATTGTAAATAGTTGTAATGTGTATTCTTGATATCAGAAATGTGATTTTAACTAGTGTCAAGGAGTGATCTCTGAGGCATGAACTCAATTGCACGACTCAAAACACAGACTCGGATAGTGTTTCAAAATAAAGACTTTACTGGGATTTGCACAGTAATGAAAACAAGGAAAACAAAACACTCTTTCGAGGAAAACTAGAACAGTGATCATTAACATAGATCCGTGAGAAGTCCGTGAGGTCATAGAGAGACAACGAACTGACAATGAACAGGAGGGAGCTAACACCATATATACACAGGTAAAGGGGACACAGATGGAAACAATCAGGGGGGGGGAAATAATCAAGGACGCAGGAGACAGAAGGGGGCGGGGAGCGTGGAGGCCTGAAATGAGAGGGAGAATTAATTAAGGGAATAAACATAAAGCACAGGACAAATGGACATGACAAAACTAACATAAAGAATAAACTTTCACTATAAGTTTCTTAGACATGACAACTAGTGAGATTTGCATCGTTTTTCTCTTTCATTTCAATGGGAGTTGGAATTTGAACTAGTTCAAATGCCAATTTCTGATATCAATAATTCAATTGTTGATATCAGAAATACAATTTGAACTAGTTCAAAATCCTTTTTCTGATCTCAGGAATTACATTTCAACTAGTCGAAATGCCAATTGTTGATATCAGAAATACAATTTGAACTAGTTCAAAATCCTTTTTTGATATCAGGAATTCAATTGTAACTAGTTATAAATAAAAATTGAATTATAACTAGTAACAATTTGATCCCTGATATCAAAAAAGGATTTTGAACTAGTTCAAATTGTATTTCTGATATCAACAATTGGCAATTCGACTAGTTGAAATTGAATTCTTGATATCAAAATTGGTATTTTTACTAGTTCAAATGTAATTGCAACTAGTAACAATTGAATTGTTGATATCAGAAATTGGAATTTGAACTAGTTCAAATTCCAACTCCCATTGAAATGAATGAGAAAAACGATGCAAGTTTCACTCGTTAAAATCACATTTCTGATATCAAGAATACACATTACAACTAGTTACAATTTAATTTCTGATATCAAGAATTTGCATTCTAATTACCGTAATTTTCAGACTATAAGGCGCACCTGAATATAAGCCGCAGCAGCCAAATTGAATGATGTGTACATATATAAGCCGCACTGGACTATAAGCCGCAGGTGTTTTAATGTTTAATTACCATATGTAAGGGTTCGTGCACAGAGGGGATTGTCGGGAAAGAGATGGCTGTTTGAGGAAGCTCAGATTTATTGACATTTCAACAAACAAGTTGCATATTTGCATAACGTATTCAAGTGTTAGCATTTAGTGCAATAGTAGCTACAGAACATGTACTGTGCTGTGTAAACTGTACTGTATCACATAACGTTTCAGACACACAAACGTTTCAACTTTCAAACTTAAACGGTGCGCTCCAAGCGCACGTTTAACACCTTTGCACAAACTGTCTCGCTCTCGTAATGTCTGTCTGTCTTGCTCTTGTTCCGTCTCTCGTACCACTCTCGGTTCCACTTTTACTTTTGCGCGCTACCTGTCTCACTCTTTTCCGGCTTCCAGCTTTTCGTGCTGGAGCCCGCCGCGGACCGGCCATAGAGCCCGTACAGTTAAAGGTGGTGGACTGTAACCTGTAAAATCCATAGATTTAGGAGGTCCCCTAGTGGCCGTTAGCTGTAAAAATCCATAGATTAGCCGCTCCGTTATATAAGCCGCAGGGTCGAAAAATGGGAAAAAAGGCGCGGCTTATAGTCCGAAAATTACGGTAGTTAAAATTCCATTTTTGATATCAAGAATTTGCATTCTTACTAGTAAGAATTGATTTTTTGATATCCCACAAGAAATGAATAAAAGCTAAATCGGCTTGCCATAAACTTGTCCTCGCTTGGGGTGACTGATGGCAGCTCCTTTGTTAGCCACTGTTGCAACTCGTGTTGCATTCAGTGCAATTGCAAATCATGCTGACAAACGTTACAGCAGTTTTGGACCAGCCGAATGATCAGAGTTTGAAAGTTAGAGTGAAAGTGAGTTTTGAGAGAATTTTTGAAGGATTCAAGAGTGTTGGCCTTTTCGGATGTGACTTGGGAGGGAGTTCCAGAGGGAGGGGGGGCTGTAGCGAAGGCCCTGTCCCCCCCCAGTCCGGAGCTTTGTCCTGATTGGCTGTAGTAGGTTACCTTCAGCAGACCTGAGGCAACGGGTGGGGGTGTTTGATTGGATGAGGTCACTGAGGAAGGTTGTTTAAGGCTTTTTAGGTGAAAATAAGTATTTTGAAGTCAATCCGGTGTTATATTTGCTTTCGTTAGACAATAATATAAGGAATCACTCTGTACATTTTAATTGTTATGTGGATTATACTCAAATATATTTATCTATCAAGCTTGATGAAACAATCATCTAATACAATTCCCAACTGCCTTAAGGACTTAAAAACTTGGATCAAAATGATGCAGAGAAACTAGTCCATGCATTTGTTACTTCAAGGCTGGATTATTGTCAGTCTTTATTATCAGGATGTACCAAAAAGTCAGTAAAGTTGCTTCCGCTGATTCAAAATGCTGCAGCGCTCGTATTGACAAGAACAAGGAAAAAGAGACCACATTACTCCTGTTTTGGCTGCCTTTTGAACACAGGATAGGATTTAAAATTCTTCTTCTCGCCTACAAAGCCCTGAATGGGCAGGTGCCATCTTATCTTATAGGGTTGTTGGTTGTTCCTAGAGTCTCTAAAAGTACAATGGGGGACAGAGCCTTTTGTTATCAAGCTTCTCTTTTGTGGATCCAGCTTCCAGTTTGTGTTCAGGCGGCAGACACCCTATCCATCTTTAAAAGTCAGCTTAAGAATTTCCTTTTTGATAAAGCTTTGTTGGAAGGACCTTCTCTTATGAAGAAGTGGAAAGGGTAGTGAGAGCCATCCCTTGGGGAAAAATATATAAAAGGGACACAATTCAAAATGGCCAACCCTAAAGGTAAAAGTTAATACAAATCCTAAGGGTTTGAAAAATATGAGAAACTTGAGAAAGTGAATAGGATCTTAAGGACTTCCCCTTATAGAGAACAATTCGGAAAAAACTCAAGGCCTTTCTTTATGCAAACAATTTGGAAAGTGAAAAAAGTCAGAGGGCTGTACCTTATAGAAATTCACAAGAGCTAGCCGACGCCGTAATGGGAAAAAGTGACAAAAAAAAAAGTCAGGCTGTCAACAAATATATCGGAAGAGTAGAGTGGTTGGCATTCATTCTTAACTTTATTTTCAAATTGCATCTTTGAATCTAATTGCTCCTGTAAGGCTGTCTTCCCAAAAACAAAATGGGTCAATGTAGTGCAAAAGAAACAGGTAAAATACTTTTTTGGTTTTCTTTGATAAAAAAATATGTTTTATACATTTTAATACATGTTCTTCGCTGATGTGAGTTGCAGGTAAAATAATTGGTTATGGTCATTTCCAGTGGCGGCCGGCCCATAGGGGCGCTAGGTGCGCCGCCCCACCTCCTCCCACATAAAAAATTAAAATTAAAAAAATATATTTTTTAAAAGATATATTTTTTTAATTTTTCTTTTTAATGAACAAGGTAAATATTATATAATTGGTATCAGTAAAATGTATAATCTACAATAAAATCTCGTTTAAAATGGTGTTACGATGTCTAAAGTTACTGATAAGTCACATGTTTCCTGCCTGGCCTTGCCCGTGTATCATTACCCTCTCTCGTCTGGGCGCTAAGGGAGGAGCCCTCAACCAGTGCAGCAGCAGCCACTAGCAGCTGACTGTTGCTATCTGTAAGCTATGGCTCCGAAACATAATTTCAGCCAATCAGCGTCGTCAAATCTGATGATCACCGGGCGCCAATGTCAGCGCCCGGTGCAGGGTTATGGCTAGAAAGGATCCGTCTTGTGTAAAACTCTCGCGAGAGTTTGCGAGTCACGTTGCTGAATGTTTACGTTTGACAGGCAGCCTTTCAGTTACGATCGTTAACATCAGTGGGCCACAGCAAATGATGGTGAGAAGCTAAACTATCTATTATTTATGTCAATTACACGAGGTGTGATTGTAACTGTGTGTGTGACTAGCTGGATGCAAAGAGGTAAACACTGTCTTTTGTTTCCCATGCTCGCTCTTCAAACAGCCGGGGACAGATCATATTTGCCCGTGCTAAAAAACACACACACACACACACACACACACACACACACACACACACACACACACACACACAGACACACACACACACACACACACACACACACACACACACACACACACACACACACACACACACACACACACACACATATTATTGTAGTTGAGTTTTGACAGCATCCATCAAACTAGATGTTTTGCCTTAATGGTCTGTTTTCTAATATTTCTGTGTTTCTGAACCACGTCTGTGTCTGCTAATGTTCGTATTTAGTCTCCTCAGGGTTCCCGCGGGGTCTTAAAAGGTCTTACATTTGATAATCTGAATGTAAGGCCTTAAAAAGGTCTCAAATATGATCCAAAAAAATAAGAAAGGTCTTAAATATGATTTAGTAGGTGTTAAAAATTATCAGATTTGAAAGGTACTTCTGTGTTGCGACAGCGTCTAAATGTGTTTTGGGGGAAATGTCCGGGCTGCAAAGTAACCAGTACGGTAATAGCCTTTCAGTTCCCCCCAACAATTTGTATTGAATTAAATCAACATGGAACCAGTAATCACTAACTTTGTTTCCCCCGGCCCCTTATTGGAGAACACCCAGCTAGTAACCTAGCAACCAAGCTTCAGCTTGCGGCAGTCAGAAACTCATGTATC
Organism: Notothenia rossii; assembly: GCF_949606895.1. Taxonomy (NCBI): domain Eukaryota; kingdom Metazoa; phylum Chordata; class Actinopteri; order Perciformes; family Nototheniidae; genus Notothenia; species Notothenia rossii. Next base: position 43,971,699 of record NC_136902.1, read on the forward strand.
TTCGAATCTACTTACAAATTGGTATGGGGAAGTGTCAGTTCAACCGTATTTGGTTGGAAAACATCTAATTTAGTGCTTGGTTGAAACCAGTGGAGGGGTACGTGTTTGAAGCCCACCGCACCATTTGCAAAAGAAATAAGCGTTTGTTTTGCTAGTGCAGCGTTGGCCAGTGGAGCGTCAGCTAGTGCAGCAGCTCCCGCAACAACACCGGGGGACCTCCGGGCGACGTTTGGGTCTACGTCAACCCTAAAAGCGGAGGTGCTGTAGACGCTAAATACCGTAGCTAAACACCAATCATACAACAGCAACAATGAAATAGTGTAGCCGATTTAATTTAAGGGGTAATTTCTCAAAATGTTCCCCGTGTGGTTTATTCACCATTACAATAGCCCCACCTAAAATAATTTCCACCAGCCGCCACTGGTCATTTCATTGTCAGACAAGATTCTTAAAATAAAGGCGTTTTCCCTTTGACAATGACAAAATAATCCATCCCAGCCATACATATGTCCAAAGGCAAATGTTTAAGCAATATGATTTTCAAACAGGTCATAGAGCTTTTTGTTAAACCAATTTCTACATTTATTTTACATTTTCATGAATTATCAATTATCATGAATTGGAAAAGAGAGTCAGATCGCTAATTCAAAATGGTCTGGAACATTTTCTTTGGAGCTGACGACGTCTTTGAAGATTGCAGTTGCCTTCTCACACTCTTCATTCTTGGGTCTTGTAGGAATCTATGGGATACATAACAATACCATTCTTAGTGGCCATTAATGCTCAGTCAAGTCCTTTTAAATATATTTTAGCACCTAAACCAACACACTACCAATAGTTTTTTTTTGCTTGAAGCAACAATTAACTTAAACAGTTATTTCATTTTTCCCCAAACTAAATCAGTAGTGATAGACAAAAAGATATAGACATTTGACCGTTTAATTAGTCTGATATGGCCAAACACAGATTACTACCAAGGTTTGACAGAGAAATTATGAATAACATTAAATCACAAGAGAGTGGATTTTGGCACAACAACAAAAAACGTTTCCATTATATTACAAAGGTAAGGTAGGTAATTCACTTCAAAAACACTTTTTGTTATATTCCATGGAATGCTCTTAACATCCCGATAAGAATGAATAAATGAAATGCTGTGACAATAAATATATACAAATATTTAATCTGTGGAAGCCGTGGCGCTGTGCCCCGGGCAGACAATTGGATGGCCTACCTGCCTATCAGCCTTCCATCTCGTGCACAAACTTATCTCTTGCCCTCATTGGTCATGTGCACGTTCGTGTGTGTTGGAGGAGGGGCTCTTTAAGGAAGTCTGAAGGAAGGAGCAGATTTCTTTCGGTTGTGTACTTTCAAATTCTAGCGCATTCAAGCTGGTTTCTCCATTCTTACCTACCCTACCTTTAAGACATCAGAGACATTTCTAGTTGGCAATTAACTTCCAAACACATACCTGGTTGCAAACAGCTTTTCCGTAGCGTACAAAAGTAGCAAAGTGCTCACAGTTGAGAGAGAAAAGTTGATAAGGGAAATCCTGATCAAGAAGGGCATCGCACCGTAGCCGCATATCCTCAGAGGCTGACGGTGTAAAGACATGGCGATTGTTACTGATCAGGGCATGGACTCCTTTCGGGACGTTGACTTCTGCAAGTGGCACTCTGCGGATCCTGGTCTCCCCAATAAGAAGGTCACCACAAACAGGGAAGAATCTTTGCAGGGAACTACGTATGCCGCTCATCAGTTGACTTTCATCTAAAGGCAATGAAAATTATAATCTTAATCTCAGTTTTTCAGTCCACATGAATACATATTTATCCTATAACTTTATATCATGGTCACACATAGTGCTCTGTAGTTGTTGCAACTGAATTATTTAAAATCCTACAATCTCCATTGAAATACGTTTTTCAATAAACAAGGCAAAACTATAATAAAATAAGTAAAGATATTATTTGTTTTTTTATATTTTACAACGGGGCCATGGCAGGACCAAATAACAAAAGCTATGTGACGATACGATCATATTTTAATGGTCTGATCAAGTCTGAAACTTAACTTAACCAGCTCAATCAACATACACAGACACAATCTGTCACAGACAGATATCAAGACACAATACATGAAAAAATAAACATTTAACATAACATCACAATCACTGAGAGAAAACAGGCTCAAGACCTTTTATCGTGCATTTGACCTTGATCTGTATGTACTGTTAGAATTGACTGGTGCACAAAGGAATGCTTCAGTCTGACATTAAATCGTGGGACCCTGTATCTCCGATTAGATGGTAGCAATTTGTATTCGCTGTTCAGATAATGGTATGGGTCAGAGATTATGTTGTTGGACAGCCTCGTTATGTTACATTACATTGCATTTAGCTGATCCTTTTATCCAAAGCGACGTACCATAAGTGCATTAAACCATAACGATTAACGATTCAAACTAAGGATAACAAGAACAGTGCTGACATATTTACTCCAAACAACCCAAGATTGTAAGTGCTGGTATGTAAGTTAAACTCTTAAGTTTGTTTTTATGTATATTACAAAATGGAGCATGTAATGTGTAATTGAAGAGGGGATTTCTTGTTCCTAAATTGTCAAATAGATATAGTCTGTCTGTTTATCCCAACCCCAATGTAAAAAAGCACAAAGATCACATGGCTTTGCAATCCAATAGGCAGAGTGCAGTGAATGAAACTGTGTGAGAAATGTGGCAAGCAGTGGCAGGATGCTTGCACATGTAACTCTAGGTTACATTGTAACCGTTGTTCTCTGAGTGAAGAGACTATCTCTCCACCCAGCTATATATTCCATATGTATGGGGAATGTCGCCACCTGACAGATGACGTGGATAATTATGTAAGAAACACCAGTAATACTGGCACGCAGGTATATAAGGCCGAGGTGTGCGTGATCACTCTGGTTTTCCTTGATCGACACCAGATTCTGAGCGACCTCAGGGTGGAGAGATAGTCTCAATACGATAGAGAACTGTAGGTTACATTGTAATCGTTGTTCTCTGAGTGAAGAGACTATCTCTCCACCCACAGGGTGTCCGCGGGGTCTTAAAAAGTATTAAACGGCATTTTCCAAGGTATTAAGAAAGTCCACAGCAACGACAACATGAAACACATTACTGCAACGACATGTCAGGAAACCCCGTCAAGGGGGCCCCATACATAGCGCGCCGTAAAATGCTGCTTCTTATTTTAAGTTTTGTTGCCTTGCTCCACTCTGAGGTGGGGGGGGGGGGAGGGGAGAGTGTGTTGGGGCGCCAAATGAATGAAAAGCTGGTTCAAGGGGCCCCCACAGACTCTAGAATTGCCACTGTCGATGGGAATCAAAGCTGTCTGGTCCCATATGCTAAGTGCTAGCCAGAAAGCCGCGGCGTTTAAGTCCCGACTCTCCCGATGGCTAATGCGTTCCTCCCCTGACTGCACGTTGCTGAAACACACCGCTGCAGTGCAGACTCTCTGCACGGAGGAGCAGCGGAGTCCGGGCGATGCTGCTCCTCCAAGGAAGAGACACACGTTCACTAAGCAAAAAAAACTATATCCGGTCACAGAGATCTACTATTTTAAAGTAAAGTCAACACATATCGACCCTAAATATAGTCTATATTAAGAACGAGAAAAGTCTTAACATATATCGTTTTTTGTAAACATATGACAAATGTGTGAGGGTGATGACGTCAGAGCATCACCCTATGTGCCGGGGTTTAGCCCCGGACAGCCCGGCCCAATTTAACCCCTGGGTATTTGTCAGGGAGCTCCTATATGGCATTACCCCGCTGAAGCTCACCAAAGTTTAATATATTTCATAGTTCAAAGTTATGTCAATTGTTTTGTTCATTGGTCAAATACCGGTTTCTAATGGAATCTGAGGAGTTTTACTGGAATGAAAGAGCACAAAGTGTGTCTACAGAAGCAACAAAGCAGCATACTGCATTCAACCTGACCTTGACAGAGAGGTTGAAGTTGATGTGGAGACGAGGCTTCAGTAGTCTGTCTGTTGTATCTCTTGGGAACAATGCCTAAATCAAATACTATTTTCTAATGGTTTCTTTTTCTAATAAACCTTGCATTGGGTTGGTCACACAATTAATTCTCTTGTGCTTTGTTCTATCTGAATTATGATAAGGAGTTATCACAAGCTGTTTAGTTTTGCTCTCTTACAATAAATACTGTATGTAGTAAATGTGAGGTAAAGTGTGTAATGTAACCGGTAAGAACTCAAAGTGGCGATGAGGTCTTAAAATGTATGGAAAGGGTCTTAAAAGGTATTACATTTGTCTTCAGGATTCCTGCATATACCCTGCACCCAGCTACATATTCCTTATGTATGGGGACTCTGTAAGACACCTCGTGAAGAAGCGGAGCAGTCTCTGAATCCCCAAACCATCACCAGTGCTCAAACCACATACACAACCCGATGGGCCCAAGCCTGTGCTACAAACAAACTATATACAAATGTACAATATTTACAAAACCCCTGAGCTGGCAGGACAGCCAGACGCTGTCTTCTGCCTCTGTAAGCTTAGGCGCAAGACGGTACCTAGAGCTTCACTGTCCCCGCAAGACGCCAAGACCAGTGATCACAGGGGTTTAAGTAGCCTCTCAAGCTAGCCTTGAACAAGCTCTGAGTCTTCGGGCACCCTTCAGAAATCTTGCAATAAGGATACTACAGTCCTCAGAAAGCCTGCACTTCCCCACACGGACTTGCCAACTGACAGGTTCAAGTGGCACCCCTACACAGGCCACTCACAGCCAGGTTACCTGTTGGGAAACCATAGACAATATTTATCGCTGGCTAGCACGCAAAACCAACTCCCCAAAGGGAGTGGATGCAGCCACATTCAGTTGGTAGAAACGGGTAAATGTAGACGGAGTCGACCAAGTAGCCGCTGCGCTGATATCTGCTAAAGATGCCCCTTTCCACAACGTTCAGGAGGTTGCGACTCCACGGGTGGAGTGTGCCCATACTCCAGGCGGCACTGGCACTCCCGCCCCTCTGGATTACATCTGTGATCCAGTGGGACAGTCTAGCTTTTTTATTTATTTGTTATTTTTTAACCAATACTGACTGGGACAGTCTAGCTTTTGACAGTGCCCCACATATTAACTGTAACTGTGGGATGTCGGAAAACCAGACCATGTGAGGCCAGTTTGGAGCTATCAGGACTAGCCGCACCTCCTCTACCCGAATCCTCTGCAGGAGGGGAGGAAGGAGACCAAAGGGGGAAAACACATACAGAAGGCCTTGGGGCCACTGATGGGTCATGGCGTCTGTGCGGAGGGGAGGGTCGTCCCTCCCCAGGGAGTAGAACAGGGAGCAGTGGGTCAAGACCCTGGAAGCAAACAGGTCCACAACTGCTGTGCATAAGCGACACCAGATCTATGTTACAACCTCTGGGTGGAGTCTCCATTCTCCTGGGCTCGGGCCTCCTCTGGAGAGGCAGTCCGCTGCCTGATTCTCCAGCCCCGGCACCTGTACCACCTTGAGGGACAGAAGGCGTGGAGCGGCCCACAGCCACAGCTCGTGCACAATTCTGCAAAGGCGAGGGGAGCCAAGGCCACCCTGCCTGTTGATGTAAGCTGCTGCCACTGTGCTGTCTGTCCTCAGCAGCACATGGTGACCTTGCAGTGCGGCAGACATCTCCATAGAGTGAGTTGGGCCGCCTTCAACTCAAGCACATCATGGTGGGAAGCCCATCTGCTGCTCCAGCAACCCCCAATTCCTGCACCCTCATGTACCGAGCCCTAGCCTACCAGAGACGCATCTGACGACACCAGCTGGCGACGGGTCACAGGACCCAGTCTGCTCCCCCTGGCGAGATTGCTCAAGCGTCCCCACCAGCGGAAGGCCAGTCGCAGCCTGCGGGTTACCCGCACCCTGGCCTGCAGCTGTGTCTGTGGGTGCAGTCTCAGGCTGTGGAGGCACCTCTATACTGGGCGCATGTAAAGAAGGGCCAATGGAACAATTTGGACCATTGCCGCCATCAGCCCCAAGAGACGCAGGCACAATCTCCTTGCCCCCAGGCAAAAATGTGCCAGTCAGGCCCTGAAAGTCTCCTGCCTCTCCCAGGTAAGAGACACAGTGGCGGTCCTTGAGTCTATAACCATGCCCATAAATTGTGTGACTTGAGAAGGCACCAAGCTGCTCTTCTCTTGGTTTAGGTGAAGACCTAGGCCCTGAATGTGCTCCAGGAGCCGGACCACGTGGCGGCGACCCTGCTCTTCTGTCCGGGCACATACTAACCAATCGTCCAGCTAATTCAGGATTCGGAGTCCGCCGCAGAGGCCCAAGGCCCGTGTCCATACACCTGGTGAAGGTGCAAGGTGCGAGATCCCAAAGGGGAGGACGCAGATTTAGAAGATCTTGTCCTTGCAGGTGAACCGTAGGAACCGCCTGTGACCCTCCCAGTAATAATAAGTCTCTTCATTACATTACATTACATTACATTGCATTTAGCTGACGCTTTTAACCAAAGCGACTTACAACAAGTGCATTCGACCAGGAAGATACAACCTTGAAGAAAACAGAATCATATAAGTACATCAGGTTTCATAGAGCCAAACATTTCAAGTGCTACTCAACTGGCTTTAGATAAGCCAGCCCTTTATTAGTATATAAGTGCTTTGTTAGTAATTCAATCGCTCGAAGTGGAGTCTAAAGAGATGAGTTTTCAGAGATGAGTGCGCATGTCACAAAACGAGATACATTGTGGGACATGCAGTTTATGGGCAACCTGCTTCTGTAAAGTTGCATGTAACCATATAAAAAAGTATATTCTTATATATTATATTCTTTGCAAGCTCTTGTGGGGACACATAAAATGAAGTTGCGGGCCGGATTTGGCCCCTGGGCCATGAGTTTGAGACCCCTGAAGTACATGACCTGGAGAGGCCAGAATGCTCTCTGCTTTCCGCAGAATCTGTTGGTTACAGAAGGAATTTAAGTCTCTCTGTTTCACTCCGATGATCTTAGAGCAGGTTTTAAAAATGTTGTTTAGGCCAGTGGTTCTCGCGGACCCGTTTCGAGTGGGTCGCGGATGTGTGAGTGAAGAACAAAAAAAAAAAAAAAATTGGAATTCTTCTTTTTCTTTTTTTGGGTGAAAAAGTCAAACTTTTATTTTGAAGGCCCGATTTTCTAACGCTATGCATGCAGTCGGCGTTGGACTGGAAGTATCGGAGACCATAAACGGTTTTGAAAACTTCTGTCACATAGTGATCATCTTCTCAATAAAATATCTTTGCTGATGTTTTTTCGAGGCTTCTGGCCAATCAGAATCAAGATTGTTGCCGGAAGTCCCCACGGAGAATAACTTTGCGGTAGAAATCTCCTTTATACATCCATGGGTACAACTTCAGATACAAATGAACACATAATGAAATATGACCCCCGGTTTGATGATTGAGAGGTCACAGAACAATGGGGGCTCTCTACCCTTACCCACAATTTAAAGTAAGTCACAAAGACTATCTCCTCTTTACTCTTCTCGCAGCAAGATGTCAGAAAAAAGTGAAAAACAAACAATGGCATCAAATATTATTAATATGTCAGGTAGTAATAGATGTATTTATTGTCTTCTCAGAGTGTACCAGAATGCATAGTTTATGTTAGCATTTCTAAAAATGTCAAGCTTCAACACAGTGTTACCTGAAATGAATGGTGTTTCGTAGGGCTTCTTTTCCTCAATGACCAAGTCGCTGCACATTATCCTGTTTATGACACGACCAGATACTAAATAAATTAGGAATTTACTCCCAATATTAATTTAATGATATTGACTGAATGATGTTTTTTTATTCTTTTTTTTTTTTTTTCTTCTCCACTAAGAAATATTCAGTTTCTCGGTGCACCAACGGCTGGATCTGCGACAAAAACATCTCCTCGGCAGCACTGTCCAATCCGTTCACAGTCTCTGATCCACTAAATCCTTACACATTACAGAGGTGAATTAGGTTCAAAGGTGGAATATCGCGTCATGACGTAACTGTTTACATCGCCGTTTCTCTCCCAATACCGCTGTCAAACAAACATCAATAGAGGATTGCGTTGGGTAGTTTTCAATCATACAAAGCCAGATTCAATCAGAACTACTTCTTCAAACTATATCTTTCTAGAACGCCGTGATTCATCGGTTATCATGTGGTTCAGCGGCATTAAAGCCGATCCAGCGCGCGTGCACCAGAGCTTATTCCATTGTTAACTCACACGCCAGCGGTCGCCGTTAAGCACTCACTGTACGTCTGTCACATAAGCAGCCGATAATTATTTACCATCTCTTAGCGACGTGTTTCAGTATGGATTTATGCCGTCGGCATCACAACACCGTCATAAGGTTATCTGGCATCCTACAGGTGATGTTGCTTAGCAGCCGAGCTAATCCGTCATCTTGACTACTGTCACTATCATTGTGGCATTAAACCGTTTCCTACACAATAACATACTCTTAGTGCTGCCCGACTTGTATAAGTATGTCAAGGTGCGGTCGCGTTCTAGTCACTTTGTTCAAGCGCTACTGCTCGTTACAACTCTATTCGCTTAGCGTAGGCTACTAACATGACTGGTATTGCTCAGGGCGATCTCGATGATAAAGGTCAATGTTCCCCCTTTCTACGCACGGAAATATGTATCTTAGTGCGCAGGCCAAGGCTGGCTCTTCAAAGCAGATATTAACGACGCGCTTTAAAGTGCCCATCATCCCTTCAGCGGAACTCTTTCAGCCTTAAGCGGGAGTCAAGTAAGGAGAAACTACGCGCACACCAGCTATTCGGGTAAATAATATTAATAGTTGTCTCTCCCCAGTTCAAATCACCCACTGCCCAGGGAGATCCCCTCATGCGTTGCCTTTACGCCATCTAGTGTTCAAATACAACATTACTAACCTATAACTCCGCTCAACTGGGAAAAGAGAAGAAGAAAGAAGAAGAGACTCCTCCAGGAGCACAGCGTTCCTAATCATGAGGAACTATATGCCCGGTCACCAGTGTTGGGACTAACGCGTTACAAAGTAACGCGTTACTGTAACGCCGTTATTTTTGGCAGTAACTAGTACTCTAATGCGTTATTTTTTTAATTCAGTAACTCAGTTACCGTTACTACATGGTGCGTTACTCCGTTATTTTTTGTATATAGTCTCGGCTCCCAGACGTTGGTGAGCGGCGCCAACAGCGAGGCGAACAGAGATGAGAACTGTACTTAAGTACTTGAGTAAATGTACTTAGATACTTCCTGTGTCACATGCGGAGACGCTTTGTGGGCGTGTTTGTGTTTAGTTAGCCTACTAACAATACTATCATGGCGACGGCGGAGCACAAGTCGAGTTTCTTCGCATGGAGATATGCTCACTATTTTATTTTTCTCGAGCATAAAGAAAAGAATGTGTTAGTTAAGTGTAAGTTGTGTCTTGGCGGGTCAAAGATCCTATCTACTGCTCAAAACAGCAATTCCAATCTGTTAAAACATCTGCAAAAACAACATGCTGGGACGAAGCTATTAGTTAAGACCACAGACCCAGAGCCATCCGACGCCACCCCACCTCCACCTCCACCCAAGCAACAGCGGCTGGATTTCAACCGAGGGACTGCTAGTCAGGTGAAAGTGGATAAAGCCATTGCACGGTATGTTGTTGAACACTTGCAGGCTATTTCTACAGTGGAGTCACCCGTTTCAGGGAGCTAGTAAGCATGATACCATGTCCGGGCGGCACACGGGACGCAAAACGTTTTCCAACTACCTGGAGAAAGAATATACCAAAATGGATAGCGAGCTAAAGAAAACATTTGAGGGGCCGGAATACATCTCGACCACCGCAGACATTTGGTCTGTCCACAACAGAAGCTTCCTCGGGATAACATCTCACTGGATAGACCCCACCACTTTACAACGCCAGAAAGCTGCGTTGGCCTGTAAAAGGATAAAGGGTAGGCACACGTACGATCTTATTGCTAGTGAGATTGACCACATTCACTCTTTGTATGGAGTGTCAACAAAAGTTACCTCCACGGTTACTGATAACGGCTCTAACTTTGTGAAAGCCTTTGCCATGTATCAACCGGAATCGCTCTCTGACGACGATAAATTGGCACTTTGAAACATATCTTTGTTTTTGTATAGACCACATTGCTTAGCAGAGTTCAGTGATGCAAATGCATGTCAAGTTGATCAACAGATTGTATTATTCTCCAATGCAATAACAGTACTTAAATGAAGGCTATAAGGGCATTAATGGGATCTTTTTTTTTTTGGGACACCTTTTTTTAAGTAACTAAAACGTTACTTTTCACAATAACGCATTACTTTTGTTGTAAGTAATCAGTAAAGTAACTGAGTTACTTTTGAAATGAAGTAACTAGTAATGTAACTAGTTACTGGTTTTCAGTAACTAGCACAACACTGCCGGTCACACACCCGGAGTGCCTAGGCATCACATCAAGCTCATGGTATTAATGTTCCTCTAACCCAGGGGTCTGCAACCTTTTGACCAAAAGAGCCATTTTGCTTCTTTTTCCAAAAAATGTTTTGTCTGGAGCCGCAAAACTGATTTTCATAGCTTGATAGCTAATAAAGTTGTATTTATTGTTATATCAGACAAAAACTACAGTTTTTTTGCATTTATTAGGCTATGTATTACATTATATAAAACTGTTAACCTCTAATAAGAAACAAAGAACTCCTATAAGGAGAATTAAAAATAATACAGAGGCCTACTTTCAAATAAATTAAACACAGCACTTGGGGAGTCCTCTGCACATTTGAAGGAAAATAAATATTATTAAAATGGGCCCACTTTGAAATAAATAAAACATATAGCTGCACCCTAAAAATAGTTAAAGGTAGGGTAGGTAAGAATGGAGAAACCAGCTCGAGTGCGCTAGAATTTGAAAATACACAACCGGAAAAAATATGCCTCTTCCTTCAGACTTCCTCACAGAGCCCCTCCTCCACACACACGAACGCGCACATGACCAATGAGGCCACAAGATAAATGTGTGCACAGATGGAAGGCTGACAGGCTGACAGGCAGGTAGGCCATCCAGTTATTTTAGCCGGGCCGGCTCAGATGATTGGTCGTGCTTTTTACAGCGCTACGGCTTCCAGAGATACATTTTTGTATGTATTTATTGTCAAAGCATTTAATATATTCATTGCTATCGGGATGTTAAGAGCATTCCATGGAATATAACAAAAAGTGTTTTCTGCAGCCATTGAATTATGACTGAAGATCGTCAGCTGTCTTCCTCTACTCCGTGTTGTTCCCGTTGTTTCTCGATACGTAAAGGCTGCAGTGCAGCACCTTTGACAACTTCTCTCTACATATCAAACATACTGGTAAACCAGCATCGTTTGCTGTGAAAGCATATAACTCTGTCCACACATAATTAAATCCTGTGTTCCTCCGGTACTTTTCTTTGATTTATCCATAGTTCGCTCATCGAGCCAGGGGTCAGGTTATTCACCCGCAGGAAAAGGCGCTCGCGCGGGACCGTAGCAGGATGTGACGCATATTTTAGTTGACCTAATTAAAACCGTTTTTTTTTTTATTTATGTATCACAGTATCACCTCAAAATACAAGATACAAAACATTTTCAACCATGCAACAAAATATAAATAGTCCTACAAATGCTTTTATTTTATTTCCTTCTTATTTTTTGTCTAAGCTCAGAGCAGAGGGCTTAAAGGGCCACATGCGGCCCGTGGGTTGCCGACCCCTGCTCTAACCAAACTGCGTGCATCCACATAAACGTCAAGGCGTATACAGCAAACATATTCAACAACAGTTGCTCTTCCTCACCGGGCAACCGTACTTCGCATGCGGATAATCTTCGGCACGCCATCATCTCCCGTTTCCTGGACGTGGCATCCGCCGGCCTCACGACGACCGCGTTTTCCCTGACTCTAAGGACGTGCACTGCACATCCTCCGTTTCGGGGGGAATATCTGCATGAGATCATCCACCATAGCGGCACGCTCAGATTTCCACTAATGCCTCACATTTATTATCACACTCGCTGGATCTAACACTAGCGTCCCTCCATCATCCTCTTCTCAGATGATAGAAGACGGTCTTAATCAATCAATCAGCTATCAGCATCTATGACTCATCTGGCGCACTTAACTGCTAATTAAGCTAGACCAGGGGTAGCCAACATGGTGCCCGCGGGCACTTAGTCGCCCGCAGGGGCGACGTGAGTCGCCCACGGGGCATGTTCTAAAAATAGCTCGCCAAGCAAATCCAAAATGTAGAAAATACACAAAACAAAAAAGGAAATGTAATTAAAAGAATCTACCCTATGCATAAACGAAACCTAAATCATAGCGAACTCTATCTACTTACTACAACTCTATATCTATCTAACACCCCTCCTCCCCCACAATGAATATCGACCAATCACGTTCTTGCTTGATTTGCGGGACCAGCGTTGCAGCCGGGAAGAAAAGCAATGTGGCACCTCCCCACTGATTTTCCTTCTGGCAGAATCTACACAACACATCAGCCCCATTGAACAGCCTATCGTGCCAGCCTATACAGCACATGAGGGCCAGAGTTTTACTCTGTGTGTTGCAAGTTGCAAGTTGCATATATATGTATACCACTTGACGCACACACACGCCTGGCGTAATCTCCACGGAGGATCACCTCTGTGAGAGAGAGAGAGAGAGAGAGAGAGAGAGAGAGAGAGAGAGAGAGAGAGAGAGAGAGAGAGAGAGAGAGAGAGAGAGAGAGAGAGAAAGAGAGATCACACCTTTATCTATTTAATATAGATAAAGTAAGAAATCATTCCAATGTGTACTATAGGACAGTAAAAAAACAGTTTAAAAGGGGAGTGATCAGTCAAATATGCATTGCGAAAAAAGAAAGAATGCTAACTAGGTAACATAAGATAAGAATAAACAAGTTTAAATTATTTGTTATTGGTTGTGATCATATTCTAAATATGATTGGGGTATTGAAAAGTATACAGCTCCCTTTCATCTGAGTGTTGAGAGCTGTGTCCATAAATTCATGTTGTGCTCAAAGTGCACCAGATTGATGAATGCCCCCGGACCCCCCAAGAGGAGGCGAGGACCCCCCTAGAGGAGGTGAAGTCCCCCCTAGAGGAGGCAAAGACCCCCCATAGAGGAGGTGAGGTCCCCCCTAGAGGAGGTGAAGACCCCCCATAGAGGAGGTGAGGACCCCCATAGAGGAGGTGAGGACCCCCCTAGAGGAGGTGAGGACCCCCCTAGAGGAGGTGAGGACCCCTCTACAGGAAGTGAGGACCCCCCTAGAGGAGGCGAGGACCCCCCTAGAGGAGGCGAGGACCCCCCTAGAGGAGGTGAGGACCCCCCTATAGGATGTGAGGTCCACCCCCAAATAAAACAGGTTAAAATAATTAAATTGAATACATGTTATTTTAGTAAACACTGAAAACGGGTCCCACAGACCCAAACAGCACACAAAGGTTAAAGGTCAGCATATAATAATGTTAAAATGTATACACTGCAAAAAACAAAAAAAGAGGAGTAAAAGTAGCCCCCGACTTGTTTTATTTTTTGAAAGTAGCCCTCACCCTAAAAAAGGTTGGTGACCCCTGAGCTAGACTATATCACGGGTCATGTCTCAGTATTTAACTAAGTGTATGGTTTTTCTGCGTGCATCCTGCACTTCATTCATATTCTCGGGTTCATGCTCACTTCGCTTGTGTCAATCCAGGTTATGATATTCATGCATCACTGTACTCCAGCTAACAGCTCTCGTGCATTACTTGTCTACATCTCCCTCTTCGCCGGACATCGGCTCGAGTCCGGACATCAGCGCGTGCTGGCTATCCAAGGTCTCAAACACTAAAATGGTAATTATGCCTATAACTGGTGGTGGTGGTTTCATAGCACGTCAGCATGTATACGTGTCACTGTGTTCATGTTTAACCCTGCATGTCAGGTCTCGAGCTCTGGGTCGGCGTCATGTTTAACCCTGCACGTCAGGTTGTGACCTCCGGGTCCATGTTCACGTTTAACCCTACACGTCAGGTTGTGACCTCCGGGTCTGCGTTATGTTTAACCCTGGGAATGCAGGTTGCGGACATGGGTCTGTGTTATGTTTAACCCTGCGGGTGCAGGTTGCGGACATGGGTCTGCGTTAGGTTTAACCCTGCGAATGCAGGTTGCAGCCAGTGGGTCTGCGTCATGTTTAACCCTGCAGTGCAGGTTGCGGCTAGTGGGTCCGCGCACGTCTAACCCAGTGGTGTAGTCTACGTGATACGCTGGTATACGCCGTATACCCACTAGAAAATGCCAGTGATTTCCGTATGCCCTCTTAAAAATGAGCGATGATACGTAACAACATCATTTTGTGACTTCACTTTCACGCTTTCGCCCCCTTCTGTGTTCATACTTTTGGACGTCTGGGGCTTCCGTCGCCTTTGGCCTGTTGCTAAGCAACAGCAACACACTTTGTTCGGCTCTGACAAACCCCACGTTTCTCTAACGTTATCAGAATTTGATCCTTCCATCATTCAAGTTCGCGGAGCGCTAAACAGGAAGCAAACATGAAACGAAAACAGACGAAAATATTTTAATGTTTTCCGAAGTTTTCCCCTATTACCACTACAGAAGAAGAGCCAGGTCAGGCGGCTGTCCTAAAGGTGACAGAGAACGAGCCCGGCGCTACCGCAAATTTACCCGGTAAGCGGAATTATCATGGTTATCATTAACGTGACAGTAGCTGGAATGTAAGAACAGGCATCCTTGGTTAGAGTGGAGGGACAGAAAGTTAGTTAAATGTCAGCACACATGCAAAGGAAAGCTGATCTAAACAACAGAAATTCATAAAGTCAATGACTCTGCAAATGAGAGTTAATTCATGGTCATGTTAAAAGTGCATTTAAAACATTTGCACCATTATATTACTATATGTTAGTTATCAGTAGTTGTCAAATAATTAGCTATTGAAAAAGTGGAAAATGTTTCTCCTTTTATCTGCTTTTCATGCATTTGTTAGCCATGATGTAAATATTGTAAGCAGTTTATTAAATACTTTTGAGTAAATCTTGGCTCTTTTCTGCAGATATTATTGGTAAAAACGTGTATTATGCTAATTAGTCATGGTTTTGTTTATTTCCAGGTTGTGCTCTTTGCAGCGCTACAAAATCAACAGGTGTCCTCACAGAACAACGAGTGTCTATGTCTGAGGATTGGGTGCACTTTAAGATCCAGTCCTCAGATTCAAGCAGATCAACATCTCTGGCCTCTTTGAGAAACAAGATTAGACGACATGAGACGTCCAGAGCACACAAAATAGCCCAGGATCTCACGGAGAAGGGTGGACAGGATTTAGTTGGAAATTTGGTGAGAGCTGACAGTGTTTGCAGTAGGCCATATTGAGATTTTGATAAAAATGTCGATTAATTGTTCAACCCTAGAAGATAAGTGGGCTTTTTCCATCATTGTTCATTCTTTTATTTTTTTATTTTTAATGTCTCTGGCAGTTAAAAGTCACATAAAAATGCTTATAATACATTGACATGTTGATAACACATAACCAGTCTCAAGACTAGTCTATGCATTAGTAAGTGTGATGGTGTTCATGAGGTGTTGCTTCGAGACAGGATGAATACAATTATTACAGTATACCCACTACAAAAAAGTAGACTACCCCACTGGTCTAACCCCACAGCCTGGAAGCGTATTCCCGCATATCATGTGTCCCGATAATAAACATGTATTTCATACATCACGTCTCTCCTGATTGAAATGTAGCTCAGCGTAAGTTCAATCAGGAAGACAATATCATCTGGTGTCACACGTTATCTCAATAAGCGATCAGGCGCGATCGCCCCGGCTAGCCAATCATCGCACCTGCTAACCCCTTTAAATCTGCTCTCCCCTCCCTGTCAGTTGTCATTTCAGGTGTTAACGCACAACCCTTCTCCAACCCTTCGCCTCCTGTCTCCTAATACAGGGCCAAGCTGAAACCTTCTCCCTTCAGATCGGACGAACTACTATCACCACCACCAGTGTCTAGACCCCGGGGGGTTCATCAGAGCGGTTCTTTCCCTCCAGAATGATCATCCTGCAAACCCGGGGCCTAATCGCCAAAACATCATTACAGTTACTTGTTGTAATACGTTAATCACTATTCCCGCATATTATGTGTCCCGATAATAAACATGTATTTCATACATCACGTCTCTCCTGATTGAACTATATTTCCTGCAAAGCAGTAAAACATGCTCAACAGTTTCTGGATGGCCACAGTATATACACTTTCCAGTTGGATGCTTTCCTATTATACTTAATGTTTGATTGAGACCTGTATGACCTATTATTATCCGAGAAATTACATTTTCCTCCCTTCTTTTAAACCCCACCTTCCTTCCATCCCCCACATACCTTTGAATTTTATAAAGATGTCTTCCTGTATCACTAAGGTCCCAATGATCTTGCCATGTTGTTTGTGCATATTTCTGTATGAATGTTTTAACCTCCGCTTTACTGAGTGGAACTTCTATGTCTATGTTCATACTTCTGAGTGTTTGTTTGGCCAGAATATCCAGCTGTTCATTACCCTCCGCTCCAACATGAGCAGGAACCCAGATGAAACGAGTTGCTATGCCTTTTATTTGTATTTTATATAAAATTAGATATATTTCATTTATTATGTCCATTCTAGATGAAGATCTACCTGATCGTATACTCGATAATGCTGAAAAGCTGTCAGATGCAATTACACTATTTATGTATTTTCCTCTATCCATTTCAATGACAGAACCAAGAACTGACACATGGTCTGTTACCCTTTTCTTTATATGCGTATTACTCACTGGGATATAAAATGCTGTCCCTGCACGCCCTGTCTCTGGATCTTTGGAACCATCTGTAAATATGATTGTTGAGTCTGAGTGATATCTTGCAAAATAATTCTGGACTATGCACCATACTGGTAGTTCTTTCTTTTCCTTTAACTCCCTTTGTATATTGAGGTCTACACTTGGCAATGGGAATAACCAGGGTGGAATGGACAAGATTGGAACTGTGGGGCAATACTGTATTTGATTCAAACCTATACTTGCTGCTTTAACATCGCCAATCCATCCAAAACTTGTTAAATGTGACTCATTGTGCTCCCAGCAGTCTTTCAAAATACTTTTCGCAGGATGACTATCACTATGCGCCTGAAGGTTTACCCAGTATGCCAACATTAATGTCACTCTTCTTATCCTTAAAGGCATTTCTCCAATTTCCACCTGTATTGCTGATACTGGAGATGTTTTAAAAGCTCCACTACAAATTCTCAGGGCCTGAGCTTGTAGGACATCCGGTTGTTTAAGGTTTGATTCTGCAGCTGCCATGAACGCTATACACCCAAAATCGAATACAGGTCTCATGAGTGCCCAATATATATTCAGAAGTGACTTGCTCCCCACTCCTGTCCCGCCAAACACCGAAGTACATTGTTGACTTTTTTACATTTATTTTGAACTTTTCCTATATGATTGCTCCATGTTAGCTTTCTGTCAAATCAAACACCAAGAAATCTTATTGTATTAACCTGTTCAAGAGGTTGCTCATACAATTTTAACGATATAGGAGCAATGTTATGCCGTTTTGTAAAACAAATGACCTGCGTCTTAGCTACTGACAGTTTGAATCCCCATTTATTTGTCTATTTCTCCACTTCAACTATTGCAGCTTGTATTTTCTTTCCAACATGTGCTACATTGCGGCCTTTTGCCCACAAAGCCCCATCATCTGCATACAAAGATTTTCCCATACTTGGATTAACTTGATTAAAAATGTCATGTATCATTATATTGAACAGCAACGGACTACACACACTACCTTGAGGAGTACCATTTCCCACAGCATAAACACTTGAATATTCTGCACCTACTCTTAATTGTATTTTTCTGTCCTGTAAAAAATTAATAACCCAATTATATGCTTTACCACCAATTCCCAATGATTTTAACTTGATTAGTAGTCCTTCCTTCCAGAGCATGTCATAAGCCTTTAGAATATCAAAGAAGAATGCAATCACTACTTCCTTGTTGGTCTGTGCTTTCCTGATGTCTGATTCTAAGCACAATATAGAATCCATTGTATTCCGACCCCTACGGAACCCACTTTGATATGGGGACAACAGAGCTTTACTTTCTAAGATATATGTTAACCTTTCTATAACCATTCTTTCCATGATTTTGCATACATGAGATGTCAGGGCAATAGGTCTGTAGCTAGATGGATCTGAAGGGTCTTTCCCTGGCTTTAGGATGGGCACTATTATCGCTTGTTTCCACACTGAAGGAAATTGGCCAGAATCCAACACCCTACTAAACAACCTTAACACCATGACTAGAGTGTTATCTGTCATGTGTTCCAGCATTTTGTAACAAACACCATCTTTCCCAGGAGTGGTTTGACGAGCACTAATAATTGCTCTTCTCAACTCAAACATACTAAAATGCAGGTCCAACTGATCCCCTAACACTTCTACTCTATCCAATATTCTCGGGTTTTCCATGAGTGTATTATTTCTGCACTGCCTGGCTTCCTCTGTAAGGTTATCTGAACTATGAACTTTCCTAAATGTTTGAGCTAGAAGTTCTGCCTTTCCTAAGTTTGTGACAGCCATTTTGTCCCCTCTGCTCAAAACTGGCAACTCATAATTCCTTTGAATTCCCCCCATTCTCCTAATCGTGCCCCAAACATCTGCAAGCTGTACTTCTCTTCCAATACTATTGCAATATTGCCTCCAAAAAGTGCGTTTTTTGCGTTCTTATTGTTCTCCTTACTATAGCCTGGGCTGTATGTATATTGTAATGTATGTTATGAAGTCGTATTGTCCTCACCTGCAACAGCAAAATGGATAACATATCCATCTTCATCATACACTCCCCAGTGGGAATATCCGATAGGGTAGGAAAATTCTATCAAGTCTCCAAATTTGGCAATGGATGTGATTTCTTCAACCTGCGTTCATTACAAAACAAAGGACATTAAAAGTTATGTCTCCTCGCTGCTCCACTCCCTGCTCCACTCCCTGTCCAGCCTGAAAGCAAGCTCAGCTACATTCCAATCAGTATGAGGTGATGTCGCAAGTTCTTCATTAATGCTAAATACTGATGATTGTCATGTATTAACAAACTTGATGACATTTAGTTCTTGTACCTAGGTTGACTGCACATATTCTAATTTGCTCTGGATAAAAACAATTGCTGATTGAAAGCAATATTATATTATGTAATAATGCAAGATGTGTTTAACAGGGTTATTTTATGTTAATTTCCAAAGGCTAAAGTCACATTTCTATACAAGCACATTTGAGTATATCACACTTACTAACTAGCTCTACATTACTTTACTTACAGAATAAGAAAGTCGGATTCATTAAGGATAAATGTCCTTTTGTTATTACTTTGAAGTTGGCTAAAAAACATAAACGGTTTTATTTCAGTTTTTGCAATATCATTCAGAGCTGCTCTTTGAGCTGCTGCTCTTACCTGCTCCAGAAAATCCATGTCTGACTCCTGAGTATTAGTGTGAGGACTTTGTGCTCCCACAGGGCGTGTTGTGTGAAGATCTGGTTTGGGCTGTTTGTTGCTTGCTAGTTTTTAAAGGTGAAACAAAGTCAGATGATTGGCTACAGCAGTGAAATACTAGAACATCAGTTATAAAAACGTTTCCTCAAAAAAGACAACATACAAGGTACAATTTCAGAACGTTTATGAAATCTGTCAACCAGTGGCGAGCCGTCAGGGCCCTCTTGGCCCTCTGTGAGGGCCTAAGATATTCTACAAAAAAATATTTAAAAACATAAAAAAAAACAATATCTTTTTAAATATTTTTTTTAATATATTTTTTTAGTTATATTTTTCATTAGTTTTACCCAAACAACTTGATTTAATTGTATTTAAAATAACATTTCTGAAATAAATCCTGCGAATCTGCCTATTCAGTTTCTGTTGGAATGTGAAGGGTTAAACAAAAGAAGACGAGAATAGCCGATCGCAGCCGGGGGAGGTCTCAAAAAGCTCGCCTGAAGTCGGACAGCTCTCAGTTTTTACTGAAATGATCAAATAATGTCAACATTTCACTGAGCTGTGTGGGGTTTGTTCAACTTTTAAAAGATGTTTGAATGGTGATAGGCCTATAGGTGTTAAAGACTAACGTTTATAATAAATACATTTGTATTGATTTTAAGATCTTTTCATAGTTCATACAATCATACTTATTGGGATCATTTGTATTAATGTGGACTGGAGGGAGAGAGTGATGAGCATAAGTTTCACTTTTTTATTTCAATTCCAACTTTGGTCATGAAGAATATGTTTCTCTGTTGTTCATAAAGCATAAAGCAACAGCATCAGAGCACGGTGCAGAGTCTCTAGATGAGTCTGTCGTTCTTATTATACATCCATGTTGTAGTCCGCTGTATAGAACACTGTAGTTTCCATAGTTTCCCCACAGCAGCAAAAGCACCAAATTACGTCCGCTGGCGCATCATAAACACGTCGGATAGTGAAAGTGCATTCGGATTCTCTAAAGTACCGCAGTCTCTTCTCCTAAATCCTTTTGAATTCTCCTATCCACTACCCCTTAACCCCGTGACGTTTCACTCAGAGGTCAAGGAATAGGAGATAGGGTTAGAACGTAAGAGCTGATTTTTAAACTATCCGAACGCAACCTCGGAGTCGGCTTCTTCTTCTTCTTCTTCTTGTCTCGGTTTTTTGGCTGATTGCAAACAACTTTAAGGTGCATACCGCCAACTCCGGAGTTGGCTTGACTCGGTTTGCATTCATAAAGAATGCACAAATGTGTTTAATCTTTAATGTCAGATATGTACTAAGTAAATACATTTGTTCCTGCTCAAGATTCAACTTTATTATTATTGCACAGATTACAGGTACTGAGACAACGAAATGCAGTTTAGCTTCTAACCAGTAGTGCAAAAAGCAGTAAAGTGAAAAGTAATGTACACAATCTAAAGAATAAAATATAGAATGAATTGAATGATAAATAAACAGTGAAGAGGGGTAGATATACACAGCAGCCTGTGAGCAGTATGAACAGTGTGTATGAATATGCTAAGATATATAAAGTATGAAAACGGTAAGCAGTGCAAGTATAGTAATAATAATAATAATAATGCATTTATTTTATAAGGCGCCTTTCCAGGCACTCAAGGTCGCCGTACAACAAGGTTAAAAACAATTTTTACAAACATAGTTAAAAGCAAAACACAGTTTAAAAACATAACTACTAAAAACATACAGCTTGCAGCTATATAGTATAACATATATAGATAGCCTATTAATTTCATGATGATAAACATTGTGGAACAATGATGAAAAATGTGAACGGAAGTGGCGAAGTAAAACTGACACAAAACAACAACACACTTTTTCCGAGCCAATTGGAGTTTCATCACCAGCACGTGGTAAAAACCACCAATGAGTGAACAGCTCGAGATGCCAGCGAGTCGTTTCCCATCAAGCATTTCGCTTTCGCAGCCAGTGGAGAGAAACTGAGCCGCCTCGCTCTCAAGTCTGCGGGCGTCTTTGTCCCGCGAGATTTCAACGTCTCATGTAGGCGAGCCTCCAGAGCAAGTGACTAACCATCATGCAATGCACTAGCAAGACGTTGATCGCAATTGCACAGGTCTGCGCAGGTCTCGCTTGTCTCAAACAAGCCTACTGTGAAGAGAGGAGCTGTTGGACGTCCAGGCGGTCGGTCCAGCTATGAATTCACAGAGGGCCCAGCTATAGTAACTGAACGAGAGAGTAATGTCAAATGACAGTACAATTGACTAATCATATCTTCCCTCTAAATGGGTGGGTGTTATTATCGCGGACTTTATGACAAGTTCCGCCCTCTGTGAAACTTTTCTTGTTTCCATAGCAACAACAACTTACTGTCAACAGCGCTAACTCGCCTTCAAAAATAAAAGCATGCCAAATTACACTTAAGACATACAACTGCAACGAAAGTAACAAACACAATGCAATATCCTTTTCGATTTCAAAGAACACAAATAGGGTTATTTACAGGTGTTGTTTTGTGTGGTAGAGGGTCGCTTTCATTGATGCGTTTTGCACCCCGGGCCGTTGTTTTGATATTCCGCTGAAGTATACGCTGTGACTTAATAACTCGAGGGAAGGGATGGGGGTCAGAGGGCCTAGGTATAAAAGTCACAGCTCGCCACTGCTGTCAACATATTAAAGTTTTAATTTGCACTTGAGTGTTTTGCACTTTTAAAAACACTGGTAAAATAACCAAAAAGTTATTTAAATGATTTTTCTTAAATACATTTTCGAGATTAACTCTTTCTATTAAAACCTCTTAAGCCCCCAAGGACCCGGTACCGGGGCCGAAATTGCGTCATTTGTGGGAAACAACGTCTAAGGAACCTTAATATTTAATAAACTATGAATGTTTTAAATCCATATAACGGGAAAAAACTAATTTAACTGATCTTTTTCATTTTTGTTCTCCAAAAAAAACACACAATGCTAACAGTGAGCCTCTGAATTAGCCCAGAGCGGAAAAATGCTAACCTATTAATGCACCGAAAATCACTCCTAGCTCCCTTATTACTTATCCTAACTGCACATCCAACACATTGTTTATGATCGTAAAGACACAGAATCTAACGGTACCCACCTCAACACTGAAAGATACAAACTCACGACGTTATCAACAAAAACGTACATCAAAACATGTGGCGCTAGGCAGCCTACAACGCTAATATGGCTTACCTTGGTTTTGTCTGGTCAAAACTGGTCTTCAATGGCATTAAAACGATAACAACGATGCTGTAGTTAATCCATAGGTTAATATCCAATGTGGCTGTTTCCCCTTTGAAATGTTCTGATAATCTATAAGCAATAAAACTGCAATTCCGTTTTCAAACATCAAAGCAGGCCATTCCTACGCTCTGTAGAAAGATTGAATGCACAAAGACGCGACAGGTGTTTTTTTAACATGAGTGTGTGCGGGACGATTTCCCTTCGATTCTATTGGCTCTAATGGTCAGAAAGAGATGTCACATGTCAAAATCGAAGAAGGGGGGCTAGATATAAGGAAAATTCACCCAAATGGCCCCAGAAGAGGTATTCTTTTGCTAAATCTGTCTAAAAAGGTCAAATATCACTTGTTTTGCATCAATCTTCATACAGGGTACTTATTATATGTTGTACTTTAGATTCCTAAAGCTTTTAGTCTACTAACCCATCATCCAAGGTTAGTTTTCACTATAAGTACAAAATATATTTTGGACGGACACAATAATTTACAGTTTTTTACCATGTTCAATCTGAATTTTCTTTAAAATAAAAAACGTCTATATTGATTCTGACTTTTCTACATCCAACTCACAGGTTTATCATTACTTTGAGAAAAAAGATTATTAATTTAACCCTTTTAGAAGGGAAGATATGGTCATTTGTTCTGGGAATGTCATGTTCAAGCCTGAAACCTGAAAAACAGGCTAGGGGCTTAAGAGGTTTTAAAAGGATCGAGGGAGCTGTGATTTAGTATATAAGAGTTTGAACCTTTTTGTGTTCTTTATATCTTTTATTTATTTATTTTTATTGTAATGAGCAGACTTTCCACAGTCTCCATTGTGCCTATGACTTTTACTTACTTCATGTTTTTAATATTTTTTCTTTAAGATAAGCACATGTGTCAAACTCAAGGCCCGGGGGCCAAATCAGGCCCTTGGTGGATTTAATTTCGGCCCGCAGGATAATTTCTAATTACTATTAGATCTGGCCCGCAGGTATATTTCATGCACACCTTCGCTCCATCCTGAGGGTTTCCTCAGCTCAGAGCCTGAGCCCAAACATTGATGACCTTGCACCTAAGATGAGATGCCAAGTATCTGCTTGAACTAGCATCACAGAGCAGCAACCGGAGTTTAATGGATGTTTCCTTCTGCACATTGTTTCTTACGACAACAGGGCATGTTTGTTTTTTTCTTTGAGTGAAATAGTTTTGTTGAAGCTGTTGTTGGCCTGTGGAAAAATGTAATCATAAGAAAGGACTCTGCAGATAGAGCCATAAGAAATGAATGTAACTGATTATTTAATGTTTAATGTTGTTTTTATAGGCAATAATTTAAGCTTTGTTAGTTCCAGGTTTAATATGAGCAATAAGTTCATTTCAATACGTTTTGTAATCAACATTGAACCAGTCCGGCCCTCGACGAGTACCCATTTTTTAATTTTGGCCCACTGTGTATTTGAGTTTGACACCCCTGGTATATACAGGACTGTCTCAGAAAATTAGAATATTGTGATAAAGTTCTTTATTTTCTGTAATGCAATTAAAAAAACTAAAATGTCATACATTCTGGATTCATTACAAATCAACTGAAATATTGCAAGCCTTTTATTATTTTAATATTGCTGATTATGGCATACAGCTTAAGAAAACTCAAAAATCCTATCTCAAAAAATTAGAATAGTTCCTCAGACCAAGTAAAAAAAAAAGATTTATAACAGCAAAACACAATCAAACATTTGAAAATGTCCATTAATGCACTCAGTACTTGGTTGGGAATCCTTTTGCACGGATTACTGCATCAATGCGGCGTGGCATGGAGGCAATCAGCCTGTGGCATTGCTGAGGTGTTATGGATGCCCAGGATGCTTCAATAGCGGCCTTTAGCTCATTAGCATTGTTGGGTCTGGTGTCTTTCAGCTTCTTCTTCACAATACCCCACATATTCTCTATGGGGTTCAGGTCAGGGGAATTTGCAGGCCAATCGAGGACAGTAATGCCATGGTCAGTACACCAGTTACTGGTGGTTTTGGCACTGTGGGCAGGTGCCAGATCATGCTGGAAAATGAATTCCTCATCTCCATAGAGCTTTTCAGCAGACAGAAGCATGTAGTGCTCTAAAATCTCTTGGTACACAGTTGCATTTACTCTGGGCTTGATGAAACACAGTGGACCAACACCAGCAGCTGACATGGCTCCCCAAACCATCGCTGACTGTGGGAACTTCACACTGGATTTCAAGCAACTTGGATTTTGCTCCTCTCCAGCCTTTCTCCAGACTCTGGCGCCTTGACTTCCAAATGAAATACAAAACTTGCTTTCGTCTGAAAAGAGGACTTTGGACCACTGTGCAACTGTCCAGTGCTTCTTTTCCTTAGCCCAAGTCAGACGCCTCTTCCGTTGTCTTGAGTTCAGAAGTGGCTTGACCATGGGAATACGGCTATTGTAGCCCATTTCCCGGACACGTCTGTGAACAGTGACTTTTGATACCTGGACTCCAGCTTCAGTCCACTGTCTTTGAAGCTCCCCCAAATTCTGGAAGCGACTCTTCTTCACAATGCTGTTAAGGCTGCGCTCATCTCTCTTGGTTGTGCAGCGTTTCCTGCCACATTTCCCCCTTCCAACAGACTTTTTGTGGATGTGCTTTGAAACTGCACTCTGTGAACAGCTTGCTCTTTGAGAAATTTCTTTTTCTGTCTTACCCTCCTGATGGAGGGTGTCAATGACGGTCCTCTGGACAGCAGTCGGATCAGCAGTCTTCCCCATACTTGTGATTTAGTTTACTGAACCAAGCTGAGTGTTTTTCAAGGCTCAGGAAACCCTTGCAGGTGTTTCGAGTTAATTAGACGATTCAAGTGATTCGTTGAACACCCTACTAGTATACTTTTTCATGATATTCTAATATTTAGAGATAGGATATTTGAGTTTTCTTAAGCTGTATGCCATAATCAGCAATATTAAAATAATAAAAGGCTTGCAATATTTCAGTTGATTTGTAATGAATCCAGAATGTATGACATTTTTGTTTTTTTAATTGCATTACAGAAAATAAAGAACTTTATCACAATATTCTAATTTTCTGAGACAGTCCTGTAGTATAGTATAGTAAAGAAATGGCTTGTGAGGAAAAGGTCGATATGAGAAAACTTGGTCTGCCAGGGAAAGGAACCTTTGCAGAACAGATGGGCCTGGTGGAGTTTCTCCAAACAGCATGTAATATCTGACAGTATGTTCATCGGTGAATTCCAACACATTTACAATAATAACATCATTAATAACCTTCATCATTAATATTATTATTGGTAACACTTTATATTAAGGTACACCAATTCACCATCAACTAGTTGTTAAAGGTCCCATGACATGGCCATTTCTACTGATCATAATTCCATTGTTGAGGTATACTAGAATAGATATATATTGTGCAATTTTCCAAACTCACATTGGTTTCTCATACAGCATCTCTGTATAGTCTGTGTATTCACTCTTTATCATACACGGCTTGTTGGGGCTCCTGCCCCCCACCCCCCCCCCCCCTCCCTATGAGCCCATGCTCTGATTGGTCAGCTCGCTCACTTATGAGTTCCACCACCGTTACAGCGGAACATCAGTGATTATGTACAATGGCGTTAGCAACCAGAAAATGAACCAGGAATGACAAACAGATGAGATTGCTGCGTGGGGTCTTGGTGCCGTGTTGACGGGACGTTGCGAGGCTCGCTGCTGCGAGGAGCGGACAGTGTGAGCTGGTTTCCTGGTTGCTGCGTGGGGTCGGCGAGACAGCGAGACACAGCGAAACCCAGCCCGAAACCAGCCCGAGCACACACACACACCCGCAGCCTGCCTGTGAGTCTGTGTGTGTGCTCAATCAATCAATGTTTATTTATATAGCCCAATATCACAAATGTTACATTTGTCTCAGTGGGCTCACACAGCGGACGTAACGTAACGGCTCCGCGAATTGGTCCACTTAGACCAATTGGTCCATTTGGGTATGATTACGTCACCATATTATAGATCGCACCATATCAGCGTATCGCTTGGCTGTGCCCACTTCCACGCTTAGGTATAGCTCCGTTGTGGAATGTGGCGTTGTCGGTGTGAAGCAGCTGGGTGTGCTGATCCTCTGCCAGCGGTGATAGAAGTGCACCATATCGGCGTATCGCGTGGCTGTGCCAGCTTCCGCGTCTGGCTGTAACTCCGGGGTGGAACCCGGCGTTGTTCGGTATGAAACCACGGAGTGTGCCTCTATTATCACTTCAGAGAGTCTGTATATTTGTAGAGAAATAAACATTCCTTAAAATGGAATTAGCAGGTGTCCAGGCTGTGGGGTGTGTATGCCCGCAGAAGATGGGCATGATCAATGTGTGTCTTGCCTTATTAGGCCCATATTGAGCAGAGAATATTAAAACCAAAACTCATGTTCAACAACTTCCTTACTTGCAATAAATAAGCACTAATTAGAGGGTTATTGAGGAAAAACTCTCAACTAATGGCTTATTACTTGTAGAATATGGTCATGTAGAATAAGGCATTAATAAGTGTTTTATAATGACTAATAAAGATATTATACAATATACTGCTAATATGCATGTTAATTAACAACTAGTTGATGGTGAATTTGTGTACCTTAATATAAAGTGTTACCCTATATATATACAGCATCTGATCAGGGACAAGGTAGGAAAAGGCTGAACGAAACCCGTCTTCATCCTATTCTGACTCTTTCTGTCAAACAGTAGACAATTTATTTTTTGTCTTTTTGTAGTTTGCTGTATTGCAGTTTCACATTGCTCAGAAATGTTTAACACTTCATCCCACAAGTTGAAGATCAAAAAGTTGAAGTAAGTTGGCCAGGCCTGAAGAAATCCACATGCCAATGCAGATCTCTCTGTAATTTGGTCAGACAAGCCGTACGACGTCCATGGAGAGAGTTTTGTGTCCCTGTTGAACGTCTTGGGTGTGGTGGTGCAGCAGATTTTTATCATTTGGAATGAACAAATTAACTATTGTAACTGTGCCTGAAGAACTTTTTAAAAAATATATATATATATAGTGCCAAAATAACACAATACCTGCAGCATAGTTTCGCTATGAAAATTCCATGCTTCTCCAACAGCAGAAGATGTCAAAGACTTGAGACATAAGACATAATAAACAAGTAAAAATAGTGCACGTGAATGGTGACACAATGTACAAGTAAACAAAAAAATAAGATCGAAGATCGAAGAACTGGTGGTACTACTGACTGCTAACACCAATGTCCGTCACTGCTGTTTGATCATCACAGAATCCTAGCTCCTACACTAGCAGATACGGGACGCAGCAGTGCAGCTACCAGGCCGCACTATCCACCGCTTCGACTGGAACAGGAGAGGAGGTGAACTGTGTGTCTATGTCCACAATGACTGGTGCATGGACAGCAGGGGTTTTTTTTCACCAGCTGAAGAGAGTTAACTAATTAGAGGGGCGTGGCCCCACAGCTGTGAGAACTCAGCAATCAGGTGTCCATTTTAGGTAGCTCTTTCCTGGAGCGTCAGCTTCAGCGTCAGACAGACGAAGACTGACAAAGACAT
Organism: Notothenia rossii; assembly: GCF_949606895.1. Lineage (NCBI taxonomy): Eukaryota > Metazoa > Chordata > Actinopteri > Perciformes > Nototheniidae > Notothenia > Notothenia rossii. Next base: position 44,000,066 of record NC_136902.1, read on the forward strand.
TGGAGTGCTGCAGGAGTCAAAGACTGACAAAGACATTGGAGTGCTGCGGGAGTCAAAGACTGACAAAGACATTGGAGTCCTGCGGGAGTAACGAGAGTGGCAAAGAGGAGGCAAATCCTACTTTGATTGAGCTAAGTATCTCTATTATTTTTATTTTATTAGGTTTTTCAGCCCCTCATGCTATAATCATGTGTATTTTCTCTATTCCTGTTCATGTGTCTTCTCGCAATTATCACTGGCCCCGTGTATCTCCTATAATCGATATAACCGGCCTGCTCTCGTCTATCCCACATGCTCCACTGAGATCCAACAGCTTTCAGGTGGCCTGTGGAACTGCCAGTCAGCTGTTCTTAAAGCTGACTTCATCTCTGGCTACGCTTCCCTGCAGTCTCTGGATTTCCTTGCTCTCACTGAGACCTGGATTACACCATCCAACACATCCACCCCAGCAGCTCTCTCCACAGCATATTCCTTCTCCCATACACCCAGACCCACTGGCAGAGAAGGTTGCACTGGTCTCCTGCTCTCTCCCAACTGGAGCTTTTCCCTCTTCAAACTACCTACCTACCTAGATGGGGTGTCCTGCTATCACCCTGGAGTGAGATGAGTCTTTGATACTGGACAGTATCAGACTCCTTCCACCTTTGAATTCCATGCCGTCACGTCACAGTAACCCATCCTATACAATTGACCATTGTTGTTCTCTAACGTCCACTAGGCGCCTTGGGGGATTTCTTGGAGGAATTAGATAATCTCCTCTCACACATCCCTGAAACTGGCACTCCCGCTGTACTTCTCGGAGACTTCAACCTCCAGACAGGGAAGATAGACAAACTAACATCTCTGTTAACCACCTTTGCCTTCTCACTGTCTCCATCCCCACCAACTGATAAAGCTGGCAATGTCCTTGATCTCATATTATCAAGGAACTGCACTACGTCTAACTTCTCTCTACACAAACCCGCTTTACACATCCGATCACTTCTTCATTTCATTCTCTCTACCCCTTTCCAAACATACCAAACTAATCTCTTCTCATCCTGCACCTGTCCGCCGTAACCTCCGTTCCCTCTCTCCCCCCTCATCTGTGCTCTCAGCCCTCCCTTCCTCTGACTCGTTCCAACTTCTGCCTCCAAACTCTGTTGCAGAAACCCTCCTCTCTACTCTCTCATCCTCTCTGGACTCTCTCTGCCCTCTCACATCTCTGCAGGCTCGTCAGTCCCCTCCTGCTCCCTGGCTAAATGACGCACTGCGTGCTAATAGAACCATCCTTCGGGCAGCAGAGCGGAAACGGTGGAAATCCAAACACCATGACGACCTCCTAACCTATCAGGCTCTCCTCTCCTCTTTCTCTGCTTCCATCTCTCAGGAAAAAAGCACTTTATTTCAAGATAAGATCCAATCTTCCTATTCCAATCCCCCAAAACTATTTTCCACCTTCTCCACCCTCTTGGACCCCCCCCCCCCCACCCCAAAGCCCCTTCCCCCTCCTCCCTTCTGTCAAGCGACTTTGTTAACTACTTTGAAAAAAAGGTTGATATTCGCTCTTCTTTTTCTGACTCACCTTTACTCACAGCTGGGTCACCAGACCCACTGTTCACCCACACACTGACCTCCTTTCCCCCTCTCTCTCCAAGTGAGGTTCTTACCCTCATTACCTCTGCCCGTCCTACCACCTGTCCTCTGGACCCTATCCCCTCAAACCTCCTTCAGACTATCGCTCCTGATATTCTACGTTTCTCACCCATTTCATCAACACTTCTCTAACTTCTGGTCACTTTCCAAACAGTCTCAAGGAGGCAAGAGTAAACCCTCTCCTAAAGAAACCCACTCTCAACCCGTCTGATGTTATAAACTAAAGGCCTACCTCTCTCCTCCTGTTCCTGTCTAAAACACTTGGACGCGCTGTCTTTAAAGAACTCTCCTGTTATCTCCATCAGAACAACCTTCTGGATCCACACCAGTCTGGTTTGAAGGCAGGTCACTCCACATAAACTGCTCTCCTTGCTGTCTCTGAGGAACTGCACACTGCCAAAGCAGCATCCCTCTCCTCTGTCATCATCCTTCTGGACCTGTCTGCTGCATTCGACACGGTGAACCATCAGATCCTCCTTCGGAATCTCCAAAAACTTGGAGTTTCAGGCTCTGCACTTTCCCTCCTCACCTCATACCTCAAAGACCGCACCTACAGGGTAACTTGGAGAGGGTCCGAGTCCGACCCTTGTCAATTAACTACAGGGGTCCCTCAGAGCTCTGTTCTTGGTCCCCTCCTCTTCCCCTTTTACACAAACTCGCTCAGATCAGTCAGTAGCCCGCATGGTTTTTCCTACCACTGCTACGCAGATGACACCCAACTAATTCTGTCCTTTCCCCGCTCAGAGACCCAGGTTGTCGCACGCATCTCTGCTTGTCTTGCTGACATCTCTCAGTGGATGTCTGCTCATCACCTCAAGCTCAACCTTGACAAGACTGAACTGCTTTTCCTTCCAGGAAAAGATTGCCCCACTCTTGATCTAACAATCAACATCGGCACCTCTGTTGTTTCCCTGACTCAGACTGCAAGGAACCTGGGTGTGATCCTAGATAACAAACTGTCCTTCACTGCAAACATCGCTGCTACAACCCGCTGCTGCAGATACACAGTTTACAACATCAGGAGGATACGTCCCCAGCTGTCCCAGAAAGCAATGCAGGTTCTGGTCCAGGCTCTCGTCATCTCACGCCTAGACTACTGCAACTCCCTCCTGGCTGGTCTACCTGCATGTGCCATCCGACCTCTGCAGCTCATCCAGAATGCAGCGGCTCGTCTGGTCTTCAACCTTCCAAAATGTTCCCACACCACGCCGCTCCTCCGCTCCCTTCACTGGCTTCCAGTAATTGCTAGAATCCACTTCAAAACAATTGTACTTGCATACCATGCTGCGAATGGATCTGGCCCTTCCTACATCCAGGACATGGTTAAACGGTACACCCCAGCTCGTGCACTTCGCTCTGCATCAGCCAAACGACTCGCTGCACCCTCGCTGCGAGGGGGACCCAAGTTCCCATCAACAAAAACACGTGGGTTTGCTATCCTGGTTCCAAAATTGTCGAATGAGCTCCTCATTGAAATCAGGACAGCAGATAGCTTGCACATCTTCCGGCGCCGAGTAAAAACTCATTTCTTTCGACTCCACTTTGAGCGATATAATTACAAACAAAGAACTGCTAACAGAGCACTTATATACTAATAAAGGACTGGCTTATCTATAGCCAGTTGAGTAACGCTTGAAATGTTTGGCTCTTTGAAACCTGATGTACTTATATTATTCTGCTTTCTTCAAGGCTGTATCCTCCTATCGAAAGTACTTATTGTAAGTCGCTTTGGATAAAAGCGTCAGCTAAATGCAATGTAATTTCACACACACACATTAGGCGCATTCACACCGCAGTACTTTTCCCTATTTAGTTCATGAGAACTTAGTTCATGAGAACTCTTTAGTTCGGAATAAGTTCCTGCGGAAGGATTAGGCAAATGAAGCCGCTGACGTCACTTCTTCTTCTTCTGCTTTGGGTTTACTGGCAGGCTGCAAACAACTTCACGCCGTATACTGCCACCTTAAGTCCCCGGCCGGAAGTCCCCGGAGTTGGGGACTGGCTTCAGTAGAAGCTGCTGGGACTCCCAGCTGCTTCTACTGAAGCCTTCCGAGTAAATCGACAGAACGCCGACACCTCCTCATCTCCACCGCTCCCATGTTTTCTTTTGTGTTGCCAAGTTGGTCTCTTTGCGTTTCTGCGCTGGGCTAATGCTAATGCTAATAATGCTAATGCAAGGATAAGAAAATGGCGGCTTCACAAAACGTTTTGGGAGTTTTACGGGGCGTGGTTTGCATTCCGCCCAGCCAATCAGACGGAAACTTTTTCTCCCACGAAAGTACCTGCTCTCTAGCAGGGAAAAGGGGGTAAAAAAGGTTCTGATTAACTAATTTTTGTTCCGGCTCTTTTTGGTGTGAACGCGTTATTTCGAACTATATTGGAACTAAAGTGGGAAAAGTACTGCGGTGTGAACGCGGCTATTGCTCTCCGGACCTGGAACTTGTGTCCCCATCACCTACAACATAGTCACAGACTGTCCTCGAACAGTGAAAATAGTAAATAGTAGTATACTGTTCCTCCACCTGCACTTTCAGTGGCTCCCCACAGGGCTGCGTGCTGAGCTCTCTCCAATACACACAACTGCACTCCCATCCACCACTCCAACTCCATTATATTTGCCGATGACACCCGTGGTCGGTCTCATACTGTCAAGTCGGCGTACAACGACGAGATCCTGAAGCTGTCTGCATGGTTTTCTGATAACAACTTGTCCCTTAACACAACCATAACTAAATAACTGATTATTGACTTTAGAAAACATAGAGCAGAACCTGCACCACTTCACATCAATGGAGAGAGTTTGGGGGTACATATTTCCGAGAGCCTTAGCTTGATAGCACACCCAACTGTGGCAGTGAAGAGGGTCCATCAGCGACTATCTTGGGAAGAACAGACTGAAGGAGAAGCTGCTGGCTGTTCTACCGTGGATAGACAATTCCTGTAGAGGGTAATACAAATGGCTGCCCTCTGCTTTCTCCGGGAAACATCTCCAGTTCCCGGTGACTCAGCAGAGCAAAGAAAACTGTTCTCTCTCCTACCTATAGGATATACAGGAGCTTTAAAAGACGGACAAACAGACTCAGAAACATTTACTACCCCTGGGCCACCAAGGCTGCTATACCAACATACAGTACCTTAGTGCAATAATCTTAATTACTTTAACCATATGCACTTTCTACCTTTTTTAATGCACTGTATAGCTTTATTTTACGCATTGCTCTTAACTATGTATTCCCCCCTGTATGATTGTTCATCCATTGTGTGTTAGTCTGATGTTGTTACTGTTACAGGGTTGCACTCAAAAATCTTGTTGTATATGTACATATGTGACAAAGACTTTCTATTCTATTCTATACTCTCAATGGTGCACATTTACAGAGTCCATTTTGAACCTCTTCAGCATGAGAAAAGAAGGAGAGATGCTGTCAAGCTGTCTAGCTGATAACACTGGTGTGTGATGAGTCAGGTCCTCAATGATGTGAAACCAGAGCCCAGACTTTTCAGATTGGCCAAGTTCATTCCTATGGAAGTTGTAAAGTGGCGAAGGAGGCCAAAATTGCTTGACTCTTAAGAGAAAGATTACCTGAATCTGGGCCCACAATGAATGTGTTTTCTATAGGCCCTGCGAGAAGTTAAAGGACTCGATACACGTAAGCTTACATTTTAACATCTCCGCCGCTGTTGTAAATGCGCTCAGTCACTGTTCTAATTATAAATATAGAAATATGAAGATGGTCTTTGATGGTCTAATAATTTAAATAAGGGCTATACAAATGATCGTACCAGGTAGTTGATTTTGTTTATAAAAATGTATTTGCTGATTAACAAACATCTCTTTCCCGATTTAAGTCCACAGGATAAGGAAGTTGTATCACAATAATTTGGCCACAACGAAAAGTTAATAATAAAAATGATAATAATACATTTTTCATCCAAGGGGGAGCACATAGAGGATGAAGAGGAGGGGACTAAGCACCGAACCCTGGGGGATGCTTTGGGACAGAGGAGCAACATTCATCACCTCCACCCTCCCTCTGACTCTCTGCTCTCTGGACCCCCTGCAGGTTGCCTACAGATCAAACAGGTCCACAGACGACGCCATAGCCCTCACCATCCAGACTGCCCTCTCACAACTGGACCAGATGAACATATATAAGAGAATGCTGTTGATTGACTACAGTTCAGCTTTCAACACCATTGTGCCCTCCAAGCTGGTCATCAAGCTCAGAGACCTCGGGCTCAACAGTGCCCTCTGTGATTGGATCCTGAACTTCCTGACGGGTAGACCCCAGGCAGTGCGTGTGGGAAACATCATGTCCTCCACCCTGATCCTCAACACCGGAGACCCTGAAGGCTGCGTGGCCACACACAGCTCCAACACCATAGTGAAGTTTGCTGACGACACGACCGCCATCGGCCTGATCACCGACGCTGACGAGACGGCATACTGAGAGGAGGTCGAAAACCTGACATCTTGGTGCCAGGATAACAACCTCCATCTCAACGTCAGCGAAACCAAGGAGCTGATTGTGGATTACAGGAAGCAGCAGAGAGAGGGACACGCCCCCATCACCATCAATGAGGACCTGACATGGACTCATCACACAAACACCATCACCAAAACAGCTCGACAGCGGCTCTTCTTCCTCTGCAGGCTGAGGAGGTTCAACATGGACTCCAGGATACTCTGCAACTTCTACAGGTGCACCATAGAGAGGATCCTGACCTTCTACAAGTGCACCATAGAGAGTATCCTGACCTTCTACAGGTGCACCATAGAGAGGATCCTGACCTTCTACAGGTGCACCATAGAGAGTATCCTGACCTTCTACAGGTGCACCATAGAGAGCGTCCTGACTGGCTGCATCACGGCCTGGTATGGCAGTTGCACCGCTCTCAGCCGTAACACTACAGAGGGTTGTAAAAACTGCACAGCACATCACCAGGACGGAGCTGCCATCCATGGAGGACCTCTACTCCCAGCAGCTCAGGAAGAAAGCCCACAGAATTATCAAAGACCCCCATCAGCCCAGTAACAAACTGTTCAGTCTCCTGCCGTCTAATATATTTAAGACATATTGTTATCGCAATATCACTTAAAAAGACAGCTTGAACTGGATAAGTGGTTTGTCTTTTTCAAACATACCATACGTTCGGCATGTTAGTATATTTGGGTATATATCAGGTTAGGCCCTACACTGTAAAAAAAAAAAAAAGTTAGGACAACTCAACATTTCAAGGCAACAGGCTGCACAAGATTTTTAAGTTTCGAGGCCAACTAAAATTTGTAAGTTTCTCTTTTCAATTGAGTCAACTAATTATATTTTGTCGAGATAACTCATTCAAATTTTGTACAACTTCAAGTTTGGAGTTCTGCATAATAACATTTTTTAATAAGTAAAGGTTGTGCTAACTTATTATCTTTGGTTTGGAAAATGTATCTTTCATATGTTTAAAAACGTTTAACTTTGAGTTCAACATACAAAGAATTCCATTAATTGAAAGTTGTGCCAAGTTATTATTTTTGGTCTAGAAAATGTACCTTTCATATGTATAGAAACTTCTTACAATTCCATTATGTGAAAGTTGTGCAAAGTTAATATTTTTGTTTCAGAAAATGTATCAAGTGTATACAAACTTCAGATTTTTATTACAAACTTAGAATTGCCAACAAATTCTGTTATAAAAATACTGTAAAAAACAAATACTAAGTTTGTTGAAATTCTTATTCAAATATTAGACATTCTTAAAACTGTAAACTATGTTGTGTATCATTCAAGTTGAAATTATTTCCAGTTCGAAAGTGTTGAATTTGCTTGCATTCTGTAGAAACTACAGAAAATTAATATATTTAATATATAATGATATACTATGTATATATATATATATATATATATATATTAATAAATATATTTCAGATAAAATAATTTCAGAGGTCCTCTTTGCGAGACTTCTAAAAAGATGAACAAGTACATTATTTGGAAATTCCTGCCAAAAGTTTTATGTTCTGATTGAAACGATTACTACTTGAATGATACTGAATATGCTAATGTGTAACATTAGCTAGACATTGAAAATACACCATTACTAAAACTCTTCCATAAGGCTAGGGTTCATAACAAATGTGGATGAAATCCATAAATGTGCAAACCACCCTTTGAATAAGCCTGCTGTCAAAACAATAGCAGCTATGGAATAACAAATGGCAAAGTTATCCAAGTTATAAAACCATCTTCACTAACAGTTACCAAACAACAACAACAACAACGATATTGTAAAAGGAACAATCTGTAAAACTTATCTTTTTAAAAGTTTTACATATCACAGAAGCTTCCAAAGATCTTGCAAGACATCTTCCAACTCTTCCACTAGCAAAAGCTCATATGGCTCTTTATACAAAAAAAAACAACTCCATCTTTACGAGTAGGCAAGCCAGCTTAAGAAAAATGTGAAAAAATGAGCTTGTGCCCTAAGAGTGAGAACATGTCTTTGAAAATGTTGCAAGATGTTCATGTCACTAGATAACATTTTAACTGTAAAGATAAAGAATGTGGGTTATTTGGGTTAGTTAGTAGGGTTAGTTAGTTGGGTTAGTTAGTTGGTTAGTTAGTTTGGTTTTGGGAACTCAATGTTCAAGTCACAAACAGCGGTGAAGGCAGGCAAATTAAATGGGGATATCTTGTAAATCCATGAGGACAATTTGCCAATGCTCACTTAGATTAAGAGCTTTTCTTTCAAACTCCTGACCCGCTGGGAGCAATTGGTGGAAAGTCCCATGAAGATGTGCTGAACAGTCTCAAAAGCGTACTTGTGTTCTTTTGGAAACTCAATGTTCAGGGCATAGAGTAGACCAAAAAGGTATACAAATGCAGTTGGGATGTCTGGTAGATCTGAGAGTACAATTGTCTCTTCCAAAACAACAGCAATACTGTGGACCATTTGAGATGGGGTAGGTCAACCATCATCTACGAGAACAGTGAGGACTCCCATCTTCACACCAGCTGTCTGCTTTTCTTCCAGATCAGTGTCCTGCATGTAGAAAGAAGATAAGCAATTATTATTTACCAAATAAGGATAATATATAACTGCAAAAAAAACACTGGTTTGATTGCTCAGCAATGACACAATATTTACTGTGAAAATGTTAACTGTTCTGTTGTACAACTAGTTCACTAGTAGTTACGTAGCAGGTCTAGTATTTATCCTGAGAATCGGGCTTCATCTTCAAAACAGTTTTATCTATGATTATAGGAAAACTTAATAACTTCACTTGTGTGACATTAAATGTAAACTTATGATTAATGGACAACCATACTGTAATAATAATAATAATAATAATAATAGATTTAATTTGTTAGCGCTTTTACAGGTGCTCAAAGACGCTTTACAGATAATAGTGAAGAAAAAAAGAAAAGAGAAGAAAGGAACAACAAATAAATATATAGTTAAAGTTAAAGTCAAATAATACAAAAACAATCACACATGAAAAGCCAGATTGAAGAGGTGAGTTTTTGTGAGTTTTTTGAAGTTGGTGAGGTCGGTGCAGTCTCTGATGGGTTGTGGGAGTGAGTTCCAGAGGGAGGGGGCAGCGACGGAGAAGGCTCTGTCCCCCCAGGTCCGGTGATTGGTGCGGGTGGGGATGGATAGGAGGTTGGCTTCTGATGAGCGGAGGCAGCGGGAAGGGGTGTGGTGGTGGAGCAGGTCTGTGAGGTAGGGGGGGGCCTGGTTGTTGAGGGCTTTGTAAGTTATGAGGAGGACTTTGAAGTGGATTCTTTGACGGATGGGGAGCCAGTGGAGGTTCTGGAGGATGGGAGTGATGTGGTCTCGGGAGCGGGTGTGGGTGAGAAGGCGGGCGGCAGAGTTCTGGATATGTTGGAGTTTATTGAGGAGGTTGGATGGTATGCCATAGAGGATGCTATTGCAGTAGTCGAGTCGTGAAGTGATGAATGCATGAATCAGGATTTCAGCAGCAGAGGAGGAGAGTGATGGGCGGACACGGGTAATGTTTTTGAGGTGGAAAAAGGCGGTCCTGGTGATGTGATTTATGTGGTGGTTGAATTTGAGCTGACTGTCGAAAATGACTCCGAGGTTGCGGATGTGAGGGGGGGGGAGATAGAGTGTGGCTGTCAATGGTGAAGTTAAAATTCTGGATGTCTTTGATACGGGATGGGGGGCCGATGATGATGTCTGATTTGGCACTGTTCAGTTGGAGATAGTTTGTTTGCATCCATGCTTTTATTTCTGAGAGACAGTTGGTGAGAGTGGAGTGTGTTGTGGGTGTGATGGTTTTTGTTGAGATATAAAGCTGGATGTCATCGGCGTAGCAGTGAAATTGAAGGTTGTGGCGACTAATTATTTTGCCAAGGGGGAGCATGTAAAGGATGAAGAGGAGGGGGCCAAGCACCGAACCCTGGGGGACGCCTTGGGACAGAGGAGCAGTGGAGGAGGTGCAGTTGTTGATGTTGATAAACTGATGTCTGTCGGTGAGGTAGGATTTCAGCCAGGAGAGTGCAGTGTCAGTGATGTTGAGTGATGATTCGAGGAGGGACAGCAGGATGGTGTGGTTGATGGTGTCGAATGCTGCGGTGAGGTCGAGGAGGATGAGGATGTTCAGGTTGCCGGAGTCAGAGGAGAGGAGGAGGTTGTTTGTGATTTTCAGAAGAGCTGTTTCTGTGCTGTGTTTTGATCGGAAACCGGATTGAATTGGCTCAAAGAGGTCATTGGAGCTGAGGTGGGATTTTAGTTGTGAGGCAATGACACGTTCAAGTATTTTTGACAGAAAGGGGAGATTTGAGATGGGCCGGAAGTTGGACATGATGTCAGGTGTGAGTCCAGGTCTTTTGAGAATGGGTGTGACAGCAGCCAGTTTGAGAGAGGGGGGAACTGATCCAGATCTGAGGGAGGAGTTAACGATGGTGGCGATGAGCTGGGACATGGCAGGGAGGCTCTCTTTAACACATTTGGAGGGCATTGGGTCAAGTGTGCAGGTGGAGTTAATTCCAGTCATGAAGTGGGACAGTTGCATGGGGGTCACAGGGGAGAAGTGGGACAGGGGCTGTGAGGTGAAGGGGAGGGAGCCAGGAGAGGATGTGGGGGGTACTGATGAGGGTGTCAGATTGCTGTAAATGTTGCTGATTTTGGTTTCGGAAAAACGAAAGGAAGGAGTTGCACTGTTCGGTGGTGAAGGACGAGGTGGCGTTGTCACAGGGTTTGAGAAGTTTGCTGATGGTGGAGAACAGACGCTTGGGGTTGCTGGAGCCAGACTGAATGAGTTGTGAGTAGTAATTAGACCGGGCTGCTTTGAGTGCATTACTGTACTGCTGGAGATAGTCTTTGTAGATTTGAAGATGGACTGTTAGTGTGGTTTTCTTGTGTTGGCGTTCAAGTTGGCGTTTCCTTGATTTCATTTGGCGGAGTTCGGGGGTATACCAGGGGGCGGAGTGTATGAAAGAGACATTTTTTTTTTGTGGGGGCCAGTTCATTGAGACAGAAGGAGAGGGTGCTGTTATAATAGTCCACAAGTTCAGATGGGTTTTCAGAAAGGGGGGAGGAGGCAGACATCTTGCAGGTAATGGAAGCAGTGATTGCTGAAGGTGAGATGGATTTGAGGTTTCTGTAGGTTATTGTGCGTTTTTGCTTTTGGGCGGGGATGGGGATGTCTATATCCATGATGATGGCCAGGTGATCAGAGATGTGGATATTGAGGCTGGACAGATGATGAATGGTGAGACCAGTGGAGCAGACCAAGTCCAGGATGTGACCACGGCTGTGTGTTGGGAAGTTGATGTGTTGAGAGAAGTTGCAGCAATGAAGGGTTTCCTTAAATTCAGAGGCATATTTGCAGGTCGGGTCATCAATATGAATGTTAAAATCCCCTAAGAAGAGAACAGATGGGGATATGGCAGAAAGCTGAGTGAGAATGTCAGAGAGGTCGGAGAGAAAGGAGGGGTTTGGCTTCGGGGGACGGTAGATGATGGCTGTGACCAGGGGAGTGGGACCAGAGAGTTTAAAGATCAGGTGTTCAAATGAAGAAGCATCAAGGATGGGGATTATGGTAGCTTTTATTTCCTTTCTGATAATAGCAGCTATACCACCACCCCGCCCTTGTGGGCGAGGTTTGTCAATGTATTTGAATCCTGCTGGGGTGATTTGATTTAAAGAAAAATAGTCCAGGGGCTTTTGCCATGTTTCGGTCAGATACAGAAAGTCCAGGTTATTGTCTTTAATGAATTCTTTCAGAATGTGGCTTTTATTGTGGATGGAGCGTGTGTTGAGCAGGGCTGCTCTGAGGTGACGTTGCATTGGGGGGGGTTGTGTGGACCGGGGAAGTGGAAGGAGATTGGTCAGATTCACGTGTTTTTTGTTGTGATGGCGTAGTGTGGGCGCGTGACAGGACCGAATGGACGGGATGGAGTGTGCAGACATGGAATGAAATAAAAACGTACGGCCAGAGCCTCTGTGTGGAGGACGGCGTTTGCAGAGTATTTCGTTATCTGCGAGGATGACCATGCAGTCCGGAGGCAGGCGGTTATTAAAGGAGTGGAGATCTGACAGGGAGTAGAGCGGCGGCATGAACCCGTGAAGTGGCGCTAGCACGGAGCTAGCTAATGCTGGGGACCCGGGCAGCAGAGAACAGGAGCCGGATGACCGTGGAAGAAGGAGCAGTGTGAGTCCAGATAAAATGAGAGTGATAATCCACAGCATATCAGGAGAATGATTCCAGTGGTTTCCGGAGGAGAATCGTAGGAGGGGCTGACAGCCTGGTGCAGAGTGGGAGCCGGGTGACCAGCCTACTAGCTTGTTAGCTAGCTTGTTAGCCACCGGCTGTAGGCGGCAGGGAGAGACGATGTCAGCGGGGAAGCCGGCTGATCGCAGCGGGATGGGAAGACCCACACGAGCCGCGGAGTTAGGGTGGAGTTAGGCTGGAGTTAGGGTGGAGTTGGGGTGGAGACAGAATTGTTAGCTCGGCAGACTTCATGGAGCCGAGGAGCATCTAGGTAGCAGCCTGCTAGGTCCGATAATGCTAGTACACACCAGGCATTTCAGGAAAAGCTTCTGTGCACTGTCACGGACAAATAAGGGCAGACACATTCTCATTCGTTGCTGTGCGATGTCTGTAAATCAGAAAAAAAGAGCATTAGGATTTATGGTTAAAATGAGTGATTAAAGGGTAATTTCAGAATCTCAGAAGTCAGGATCCATTTGTGATTTATTTAAAAGGGCAAGTCTTCTCTGAACAAAATAACTTTGCAATAGTTGTTTGAATTTGATTTAATTATTAAACAGGACTTATGTAAACTTTGTTGATGAGATGAGGTAAAAGTGAAGTAAGTACCGAAATATGATGCTTTACAAGATAGGACACTCCTTTTAGATATAAATGGATTTTAACCTTTTTAATAACTTTCACATCTATTCTTGAGTTATGAGAAGTGCATTTTTGAGGAAACAGAAAACTTCACATTTGACATTCAAAATCAAAGATTTTTCTAGTAATTTGTCTAGAAATGTGTCTAGTGAAATGTTCTAATGATGTGATACTGAATTTTGGGTTATAAAAAAGGTGTAAACTGTAGTCATCCAGATTAAAACAAATAAACGCTTTAAATAATTCATTTTGTGTCTAATGCACCTACATAAAATATAAGTTTCACTCTTCAAATAGAATTACTGAAATGATTCAACTTTTCCAAGATATTCTAATATATTGAGATGCACCTGTTTGTTTTCTTTAAGAATATTGTAAATTATCATTACGACATTAAAGACAAAAGCTACCTGTTCATCAAGAGAATCCAAGAGGTTTTCCATCCCTTGTCCGAAGGATCCTTTCCTGGCTCTATACAGTTTTATCAGTCAAGGACAGTATTCATCCAAGGCTGCTGTAAATGTCTCAAGCAGGTCCTTGGTGGTGATTCGAAGGAACTCATAGCAAATCTGTGGAACACAAAAGCAGCATAAAGACAAAAGCATTAATACAATGAATGACATATTTTAGTCCTTTCAGAATTACTGTAGAAGCCATTTATATTGATGTTGGCATTTAAGTTTATTTAGTTTGGATTAAGGGTAATGTACTATTTTGAAAAACTGGTACTGTACAACTCAAGAGAATAACAGTGAAACTAAACTGTAATCTCTGCGTAAGACCACTCCCACAACTCACCTGTGAATAATGGAAATGGCCACTACAATTACTTTATATTGTTAATCACTGTACCTTAAAAAAATCTTAACCCATTTGACAGTTATATCTGTAGCCGCAGAACACATTTGATAACACAAATCATAAACTAAAAATATAGTTGGTGTATGTACATCTACAAAAACTACAGCTTGTAGCATTTATTTAAGAATGGCATTAAAAGGAAACCGTTGTTTATTGCTATTTTGTTATTGCGAAATAAAAAACTAAACTTAGGAGAAAAAATACTCTGGCATGTATAGGCAGTCCTAACATCTATTCTCATGCCTCCTCTTTGTGGAATGTACATAAAATACAAAGTAGCTGACATATACCTGCAGCCTAATATGGTAAAAAGCATAACAAAAGAAATAGTTTGTGTTTATTTAAGTCTTTAAATTGTTTTCCTGTGCCATCATGATCTCTCTTTTTTTTCAGAGAGAGACAACTGGTAATATTATGAATAACCAGACATGTCACACTATGGAGCTGTAACATATTATATCTTATTTGTTTTTAAACACACTTTATAGCCGAAATAACCTTGCTGTAGCAACGGCAGATATCCAATCAAGATTAATTTGGTTTTTCCACAAACTGGCATGACGGATATAAAATTGGTCCAAAATGATGCTGCCAAAGGGGTTGAAAACATTAATATAGTTGAATATTCCTGGCAGTGAAATGCACTATGGATGAGAATTTGAAGGGATATTTATATTCGATCCCAAAAAAAAGAAGATTAATCGAATTGACGTATCTTTTTTAAAATTAAAATCAATAAAAAAACGGCCTGTATGAGCCGACATAACGCTGACCTATAATTGCTCATTCTTAAAAGCAACTTAAATGGATGTGTTGTATAACACTAGAACCGCCAGAGGTCGCTGTATACTGTTAACTCTGTTCGTTATTCTCCCGACCAGGAGAGAAGCTTTAAATTGGAGACTAAATGGAGTCTCTGTGAAAGTTCAATTGGGTACTTTAATTAAAAATTTTAATTAAAATGTGCAATCTCTCTTTTGTCTTTTTAAAACTCTACATCTTGGACAAAAAACAACTGTTATTTCCACCTTAATCTTCCCTCCTGAGGTAATAACCCTGCTACAATGGAGAAATCAATACTCTAGATTGGAATACTATCTTTGGCTTGGTACTAGCTCTACCTTTAACATTTTCCATACAAATAAAGATTTGTCTGCTTTTATAGAGTGGTTACTAAAACCATCCCTTTAAACTGTAGGTCTATACTGTAACAAATTAAATCTTACCCAAATTCACACATGAATAAAAAAAAACTCTTAAAGAATAATTTGTTCATATGATGAAAAGATTGAATAATATGTTCTACCCTCAGTGTGTTTTTAGGGTTATTTAATAGTTTCCTCTTTTTTCTTTATAAATTCACCAATTGATTAATTCATGGCTAATAAACCTTTTTCTTTACGTATTTCTCGTTGGTGAATAAGTGTGTTTATGTGTAAACTCACTCAATCCCGTTTTCCTTCTCTCCCCCTCTGGTTGTCAAGCCACGACCCCCTCACGTTCTGCTGGACCATGCGAACTCCTCCGTCCTGTCCTCTTCTCCGTCCACCTTCTCCTCAGTCCATCCGCTCTTGGATCCTTCCGCTGTAACTCTCTTCAGTGTCCCAACTGCTTTGCTTTTCATCTCCTCCTTTACAGTCTCTACTTTGTTGCATGGAGGGCGTATTCTGCTCTCATGTCCCACCCTCTGCTCTTGTGTCGAAATCTTGTGGCTCAGCTTGGAACTTCATGTCCTGTGGGGGACCGATGAGTGTGCCTTTTTATGTCACCTGTAGTTCTGGATTCCTCAGGTGGAGATGGTTCAGCTCTGCTTCTCTGTCTGTTCGATGGAGGAGGAGGAGTCTTCCGTGGTGAGGTCTTTTGTCTGCTTGGAAGTTGGGGTCGTAGCGTTCTGACAGGCGGAGATAGAGAGAGAGAGAGATCTCGGGAAGCATTATCTATAGTTAATTCTAACACACTGAGGTAAAAATAAATCCAATCTTTCCCACTCTATTTTCCTAACCATACTATCTTTCTTTGATGTTAAATGTCATCTAAGCCCAGTTAATGTTTTCTAATAATTGTACCATATCCCTAAACATTGTTTTCACCCACTGTAACATGTTTACTCCAATTAACTCTTTCAGGAAAACACTTTCTTCCATAAATTTAAATACCTAGTTGCTTCAAGCACCACATATTTCACACACTATAAAGGAACGTCTCCATATTTTCTCCATCACTTTAAATCTCACTGTTATTTAGAACATAAGTAACTTTGGTGACTTGACATATCTGCAATGTCGCCACTGTCTGCTGGGGAATCTTGTTCATAGAGTTTGTACGTACAAAGCTATACTTTTGGGTTAGTAGCCTGTTTCAACTGTAATCATTTTCAATAATTCTACTCAGGTCACCGGTCGGTTGTTCATAAACTTAACAGGGGGTGTTTCTGGTACAGACTAAAACATGGATCCAGTGTATTTAGTGATTCCCCTAATCTGTAAATCCCCATCACTTACATATCCCGATCACTTAAACCCATCTCATCATTTGATACAAGAACTGCATATAGGGGGGTGAATCATCTTGATTATAACCGCCTCTTGTTTGGGAACGAGTATTTCTAACTCCTCCTCTTGTTGCTCAGCTGATCTTTTGGCTCTGAGGATAAGTGAAAGTCTGTGAAACTCAGCTGGAGTCTTGTTAGTGATGTGGGCATTCCCTATGAGTGAACTAATGGTTCCATGTTTTACTTGATATTGTACTCCCCATCCAACCAACAAGGTGCCAAGTGTAATGAGCACAATCAACAATGCTATTCTGACTCTTATCCCTAGGGGACCCCAACATTGGTTTGGCTTTGTTCTCGTCATCATCTCTATTTTAAACCTGGTTGTGTCCGTTACAGAATTTAAATAATGAGTCCAAAAATAACATACAAAAAATTGGACTCTTTTTCAGATGTAAAACAAAAAAAATAGGTTTTCACATTAATGTACAATCTATAAAAATCTATAGACAATTTGTCTTTTGAGCTGTTTCTATCTTTATCTTATTTCTATTTATTGTTTTGTTCCAGCTCTGCCAAATCAGTCCTAACTCCCAATAATGTTCTGGAAGTTGCCAGTGAAGGGTGACAATGTGTGAGGTGGTGTCAATTTGCTCCTTTTTCTTTACCTTTAAACCGGAGCGCGTGTGAAGTTTGTTACAACCTTTCACGCTTCCGTCCACCGGGGATGAGCCCACTGTCTTTTGTGAACTTTCACCCTCACCCAATCACCTGGCCGAACAGGAGTCTCTTCTGGTGTCTCGTCTGGTATCTCTGTAGTTTTCCTAGCCTGCTGTGTAGACAAAACTTGCATAATATTACTCAGAGTTCTGACATATTCATCCACTTCTATTTGTCTAATATCTAAAACGGGACCACTCACTCCTTGGAGAAGGCCCAAGCTTTGGCATACCTCTTGTTGTTATGAGACCTATTGTTGACTACATGTTATTATTTATTAACTACGTCACTGAAATCAACATATCTGTATAATCATGACACTCCCTCCTTTGAGCATAAAGTGCTCAATTAATATTGCAATGATTACCCTATTCTGAACAGGACATGTAAAACCCATAACGTTGCATTAAATAAATATAACTTCTCCGTGTACCCACAAGGCGTACAAAAATATCATATGATGTATGGCTTTCTGATGGCATAAATGCATATTCACAAAACATTTCCCATTAGCACTTCTAATAGTTTACTTGTTTCAATAATGGCTTTGTTTCAATAATGGCTTTTGTCATGGCATTATGCATCATCGTTGCTGCGAAAAACAATACCCCTGGTGTCGCTAATGCGTCTCAATAACTCTAGGATTAGAGGATTGGTTGACACTGCTGAACTAACATATGATAAAATAATCTGTCTCCAAACTGGAGGGAAAATATGAACTATTCTCACAGAGGGTGACCTGCATGAAGGGCTGGTGCTCCTCACTCATAATGAGATATTGCCTTACGCACTACACTATAAATCAGTAAAGTTACTCAAGAATAAATAAATAAAGACTGATTCTTGAAACTGTTGTAAAAACCCTACAACTTCTTCATCAGTGTTATGTTATTTAATTTGCGGCTCATGCCTTAAAACAGACACTTCAGACCGATTATAATTGTGTTTATGAGAACAATGTAATCTGACTCCATAAATCACATAATTGTTTGATTAAAAACTGCACTTCTGGCTAAGAATAAATGAAGTTCCCCTTTAAACACAGCCCCGGTCTTCTGACGGGGTCTATCTATGTACTGGCTGGAAAATGTTGGGCCAGTCTCTGTCGCTCCGTCACATCTTGACCTGACTAGTTGTGTGGACACAATAGTTTTCTGTGTGGGGGAACAACATCACTTGTAATCTGTATCCTTCTCATAATTACAAAAATAGTCTACTAAATGTTTTACTCTGCTACTTGTAATTGGTGGATGCTCTGTGTAAATGCAAATTCAAAGCAAAAGGAGCAAATTGAATTTGCATTTCACGAAATGGCGATTGCCCTGTCTTTGTTTTTCCACATGTGGGGTGTAAACAAGATGGCACCCGATTATTTCGCACTTTGACCTGTAGACAAAGAGATTTGTCCATACGGCTCTCAGGTGGGAGTTTAAACAATGGCGAGGTGATCTTTAAACGAACCGTAACAAAGTAAACCACTGGTGTGGTATTATAAACCCTGAAATACAAGCCAAAACAACACTTAGTTTAAAATAACAACATTTCTATCTAGTTTACTAAGAAAAAAAATGGGCGTTATCTTATTGATATCATCACTTAAAGTTAGGAACCCTTACGCACTAGCTATAAACCTGTTCACGTAATATTTGACTTTATAGTCGACTATGGGCTTTATCTTATTAATATCATCACTTAAAGTTAGGAACCCTTACGCACTAGCTATAAACCTGTTCACGTAATATTTGACTTTATAGTCAACTATGGTTAACTGTTGCTATTTGGACACGCCAAACTGGGACTAATATGGAGACCTATCAGCCACTGATAATAGACCGTCGTCTTATTACTGCACTGCTGCTGTAATTCCGATTACCGTAACCCACCCGCAATATCTTTTTTAAACAGAACAGTTTTAACCACTGATAAAGGCTTAGACCTTAACCAAGCCTTTCTTGAAAAGGACTTTCTTTAAAGCACTGACTTCGGTCTTAACCCTGAGTTGATTCACTATGCCCCGCTGGTTTTCACTTACTCGGCCCTTAACCGATTCGCTATGTCTCCAGATCTTAACAAAAAATCGTCAAATGGGCTATATACCCTTACGTCATAGGCTAAATAACTATTAACGTAACAAGAGACACCCATGTGAAAGCAGCAAGGCACCTATCCGAAATACAATGTCCACACACTATATATTTAAAATTCAACACCCACACGTGGTTAATAGCATGCAGGGTTAATGGAACAAAAGAAAGTGTGAACTCACCCTGCTTGTGACAAAACAACGCCTCGTGGTTTTAGAGTGATTATTTTATCAATTTGGGTTGTTTTAACATTAAAATGCACAGCTATTTTCAGGATCAGCCGGCTGCCATCAAACACACAAATCTAACTTTGCCTAGTTTAACTAGTGAAGAATCTTTGTCATAACAGGCATCTTCTTACCGATTGATTTGAGCTCTTGTGTGTCGAATGGCTGCAAGCGTCTCCAGGAAACAGCCGGTTGGTTTTCTCTCCTCGGTCAGCGAGATCATGTCAGGGAACTCACCAGATTGTTAACTCTGTTCGTTATTCTCCCGACCAGGAGAGAAGCTTTAAAATAGGAGACTAAATGGAGTCTCTGTGAAAGTTCAATTGGGTACTTTAATTAAAAGAGGCGCGGTAGTGTTACAGACAGAATATTGTTCCGGCAGAAAAACAGCTGTGATCTGGCTCTCCTCGATAGGGAAGAGAAGAGCCTGGATCTCTCCTCCGGTGCTGTTTATATATCCTCTGCTGGCTCCTCCCCGCCAGCCGGCTCACCTCGTCTCCAATGTCCGTTATTGTATTTAAACAGAGGATAGGTTCTTTTCACATTCAATATATGCTTAACACGCCGTTTCTCCTCATATTCTCTTTCATCACTTTTCATTTAACACATTCTAAACGCTGTAATCAATACTCTAAACAATACTTCTCGGCTCGTTTGGTTTCCGGTCATTCCGGATGTTGTCACATGCTACTCTCGTCTGTAAACAATAATGTATTCAAATAAACTGTACCTTAATTTAATATTCAGCATGGTAGTATCTCGACATCTATAGTTGTAGTGTTAAATCAGTAGGCTTCGGTTTGCACCACTCTATATCATTTCGCTACTAAATTCACCTCTTCAGGAAATCGTATATTAGCCACATGCTAAATGCTAACCGTAGATGAAGGATTTTCTGAATAAAAGCTTAACTGCTTGTGCACAAGAATTTCTGGTTTTTCAGTATAAAAGAGCATTAAAACTGACGGCATGTTTAAACTACATTTCCCCATTAAAACATTGATTTTAATTTCTAACAATACCTAAAACCGCCAATGGGTAAAATGTACCCGCTATAGATTTTCAAGGTACAATGTTCTTTTATTTATCATACAGAACAGTGAGTTTTGATCACAAAGGGATGAAACTTATACCGATATAATCTGTGGA
This sequence comes from Notothenia rossii, assembly GCF_949606895.1. Lineage (NCBI taxonomy): Eukaryota > Metazoa > Chordata > Actinopteri > Perciformes > Nototheniidae > Notothenia > Notothenia rossii. The sequence continues at coordinate 44,020,601 of NC_136902.1, forward strand.
CTCTCAGCTTTTCATATGATATAGGTTGTGCAGATATAGCATGAAGTTTAAAATATCGCTAAGAGTGCTGATTTAAATACTTGGTGTTAGACTTGTGTTTTGTTTAGGTACAAATCTCTCTATCTCTCTCTATCGATATATCTCTAATGTTCTGTTCTATGAACATATAATTGTCTCCATAAATAGACGACGCGGACTACTTCTCTCATTCCGAGTGTCCATCTTTCTTCAACCGGCACGTAACCTGCACACATGCATTACGTCCTCAACGTGAGCTCAGTCATCCAAAGATCTTGTATTCTCCAAGATGTTACACTATCTATAACTATCTATCTGTCTATCTCTCTCTCTATCCATCTATCCATATATCTATCTATCTATCTATCTCTCTCAATATATCTCTCTATCTATAAGTAACCGCAGCAGACAAAAGGCGTTGCTATAGCAACACGTCATGTTTACGCTTGATTTTCTATGAGGTAAATATTACCCGCTGGCGGATATGGGTATAAATGGCAATTTATTTGGCGATTTTTTCAATCTGACTTCATATTGACAATTGTTAACAACAGAGGGTGCTACATAACTCACTTTCAGGAAAAAAAAAGTCACGGACTGGGAGACTTTAATATGTTATTGAACAAAAGTTACATACAATCAAAAAACAGCTGCGGGTAAAATGTACCCGTTGGCGGTTGTAGTGATAAGATAGATTATTACTAGGGTACAGAGATCACAATATGTAACAGGAAGCAGCTATTTTAAGAAAATAGGCATGTGTACATGCCCAGGGGAGAGGCGGGTGCGGAGGTCATTTACAATAATGGCGCATTACCACTACAGCGCGGTTTAAGCGTGCAGTGCACGGCCCGTTTTTGGTTGCGTTTCTACTTGGCGTAGTACCGGCTAGCGGTAACAGTTTTTCTGACCCCATAACATTGAGGTTCTTAGCGGGCCAACAGCCAGGCTGAGTCGGGCTGAGTATGCTAAACTAGAGAGCATCGCTGGCAAGGGGGCTACAACTACAACAAAATGAACATATTTGACCGTGATTTAATTGTAATACACGTTTCAAAATGATGCCGAAGTAACAACATACTGATACCGGTTAGTAAAAACCATGAATTAATGCTTTGACAAGTAAGCAGACAAGACGGTAGGTGAAAAACCTTTTAAAATGCGTGTTTTCTAAATGGAGATCGGCTAAGCTAACGCTAATATGCACCATCGTATATTTTTCAAGCTAAAAGCCGACCATGTGGCAGACAACACATGTCCATGTTAGCATATCTTTGCAAATCAGCAGAATCTCAGCGTCGCAAAGGTTTTCCCTCCTGGAGCTCCGTTAGCGCGCCAGTTGCCACTTGAACCGGGGATTGTAGTTGTTCATAGGCCGCTTCAACACACTTCTTCATCTCGTCTCCGTCGGTCTGCTGCACTGACGGGGACAGAGAAATGACTGTTACCACCTATCAGACATGTTGATCTATGAAGCTGGAACACGTTTAATCTTAAATGTTGTTGAACGTACTTAATTGCCGAAAATAATATTGTTGGAGCTACGGTGAAAACATGTTTGCTGATGTCGACATCGTGCTCTTAAACGGTTGATTCCCTCGCACACATTACATTCTAGTTGAACGTTAACTCACGGTAATCCTCCCTTAATTATGCAGTCAGTCTTTTTCTGCCACTGATATTCATCTTACATGTGCTAAGCTAAAAGCCGACCACGTTTCTGGCTACAGTTGTCCATCGTAGCATACCTTAGAAGTCTAGGGCCAGACATGATAAACATTTCTAAAACATTTTTCCTCTTTCAGTGAAGCGTTAGCTAGCTAATGTTAAACTCGGCTAATGTACCACAAACAAAAATCTGCCGCATTAACTGATAATTCACTAACAATCAACTAAATAATTCGCAATCAATTAATTTTACACTTTAAATCAGACATTTTCTATATTAATTATTTCAATACAACATTCAAACAAAGTGCTCACTTTGAGGATGATCAGTCCCGTTGAGAACAGCAGAGTGCCGAACACGTAAAGGCGAAATACTGGAGAAAACCCCCTGCAGATTTCTGTTCCAGACCCCGTTCTTAGCTCGAAGCATACACAAAGAACTTAGTTTGAACTATAACCTTGGATTTTTAAGTTTTGCCAACTGAAATTATTAAATGACACACACTTTAAACAAGCAACATAATAAAGATATTCGAGAGAACTACTTTAATGTAGTAAGCAACTCAATTCAATATTTTTGGTTCACTTTACAAACAAATTATTTTCAGGCCAACAATTTTAAGTTTGCGTTTTTACAGTATACTGCCCTAGACGCACCCCCTCAATAGGGAAGTCACGCTTTGGGAAGAGGTGTTTCATTTGACAGATCTGACTTGAACAGGTGTTAAAATAAAAAAATGGCCATTAAAAGAAACCCAATTCCTTACAAAGTACTTCATATTCTACCAGTTGTTAAATGTTGCATACATCAAAGTGAATCTAAAAGTATCTTATGGCGCATTTCCACTGAAGCGGGTAGCCCCGTTTAAGCGTCCTTAATCGTCCTCAAGCGGCCAGGCCAGTTTTTGGTGGCCTTTCCATATAGCGTAGCACCGGCTAGCGGGTACTTTTTCCCTCTTTTTCCGGCCACATAAAATCGTGGTTCTATCAGGCCAGGGCCAGGGCTGAACTAGTGATGTCAACACTCTCGACTGCTGATTGGTCAGAGAGAATCTTCACAAGATCGCGCGTGAGATCATCCCTTTCCATTTCCTTCTTGCTGTGATAACAAGCCACACACCAAGAAACAAGTAAACGATCACTTCCACATCCTCCATTGTTGTGTGTGTTTTGTGAGTTGTGTCACATTGAAGATGACACCACTGCAGTTTTACCCAGCGTCGCTCCGCCCAAAAATCCGAACGCCCCGCCAACACTGCGTTGCTACCCCAGGTCCTAAACTGTAATGGAAATGCGCCACGGCCTCGGAAGGCCAGCGAGGCAGCCATTTTCTTTGGCCTGAGCGAGGACGCTTAAGGACGCTTAAACGGGGCTACCCCGCTACAGTGGAAATGTGTCATTAGTAACACAAAAAAAGAAAAAAAAGCATTTATGTTAACAAAACTGGATTATTCCACTGAAATAGCGTTAAAATAAAAAGTGCCTTTAAAGAAAATGTATTCAGACAAAGTATTTTATTTTCTAGTTTTTAAGGTTTTGCATACATAAAAGTGCATCTTACAGTTCCTTTGTGAGAGAATTACACACAAATCTGCCGAGTGTCAGTATAAAAAGTGTTAAAATCACTAACTTGCCTTTTAGAGAAACAGTCTTTAAGAAAATCTATTTAGACAATGTACTTCATTTTCAAGTTTTAAGGTTTTGCATTAATAAAAGTTTATCTAAAAGTATCTTGTTGAGAGAAAAAAGCCAAAATCTGCCTAGTGTCAGTAAATAAGTGTTAAAATCACAAACTTGCCTTTTAGAGTCACAGTCTTTATGACAATAAATGTGTTACAAAGTGATTGACATTCTACCAGTTGTAAAGTTTTCAGACAACAAACTGTTTCTAAAAGTATTTTGGTAGCAGAAAAAAGTAAAGTAAGTAAGTATCAGTAAAGTCATCAAAAACGACATTGTTTAAAGGAGACCTATCATGCTATATTTAAATGATATAGTGTATGACCATACCTATATAAGGTATATTTATACATTTTATTTTTCAAAATACCAAACAGATCATTTTTTAGCCATGCCTCGTTTCGCTCATTTTCGCTCTATTCCAAGCCTGTCTTTGAAAATTCTGAGCAGCAGCTGACAACCCCCTGCAGAAGAGGGGGGCATGAGCCGGCGAGAGTCACGTTACCATGTTTGCTGTGATTACGAGTGTGGAATAAACATGTCATCTCAGAGCAATGCATGTGTTCAAGCATATTATCAATTTGATCCAGAAACCGACCCTGAAGCAGCGGAGGTTTTGGTGGAGGTGCAAACATCTCGGTTTCAGCAAGACGTTTCTGAATGGTTAGTTGACAAGCTGTTGTCTCTATTTATTTTACTCTGTTTGTTACGATGCTTGCTACTTATTCCGTTCATATTTTGGCTAATTAGCAATAATGCAATGTGTACAGTTTGTAACTTAGAGTTTGACCCAGCAATAAGTCTCTGAAAGGCGGGGGGAAGTTGTGTGGATAGAGGCAGAGCGCAGTGGCAGGCAGGCAGAGAGAAGCAGGCTGTCATACCCCCCCCACAGAGCGCACCCAGAGGACAGGCTGCGTCACCTCACTTTGTAACCCAGGAAAGGAGCAGGAATCCTGGGTACGTGAGTGTTAAAAGTGCATTAAACTGTTTTAATCCGACAGCCGCTGATGTGCACGGAAGTCTGTCCATTTCGTTAACATTTGAATAGCCAAATGGACGGAAATCCGTCCTACAGTATATGCGAATGAGAGGTTTGGCAATGCACGTGGTCGTGGCTCATTCCCCTGATAGGTGGAGAGTTGACCAATAAGCGGAGCACCTCTTTGTGACGTAGAAAAGTGTTGAAATCTGGATCCGTTTTTTTCAGATCCGTTGCAGCCCCTTTTTTAGAGATTTGGCTAAGGAGGAAAATAGAGAGGGTTGTGTTTTCTGACACTTGGTGAGTTCCCTGGAACACCGGGGACACATATTCATGTATAAAAGACGTACAAAGGTGCATTTTGCATGATAGGTCCCCTTTAACTGGATTGTCTTACTTTAATCAAAAACTGCCTTTAAGAGTCACATTCTTAAATAACATCTATTTAGACAAAGTATTTCATTTTTCTAGTTTGAACTTTTTGCATACATAAACGTGTATCTTACATTTAAAATAAACCATAAAAGATCAATGGGTCATTAAGATCTTTAAATTAGTATTACCCACTTAAGAGACTTCCTTATAGTTAATAAAGTACAGTAATTAAACATTAGTTCACACGTCATACAACTTAAAAGAACATCCTTAACACTAGAACCGCCAACGGGTCAATTTTACCCGCAGCTGTTTTTTGATTGTATGTAACTTTTTTTCAATAAAATATTAAAGTCTCCCAGTCCTTGACTTTTCCTGAAAGTGTGTTATATAGCACCCTCTGTTGTTAAAAATGGTCAATATTAACTCAGATTCGCCAAAATAATTTCCATTTATATCTATATCCGCCAGCGGGGAATATTTGCCTCATAGAAAATGCAGCGTAAACAGGACGTGTTGCTATAGCAACGCCTTTCGTCTACTGCGGTTCCTTATAGATAGAGATAGATTGAGAGAGAGATAGTTAGAGAGATAGACAGATAGATAGATAGAGAGAGCATGGGCGTAGGAAGCATCCTCAATGTGGGTGGGACAATTTGACAGGGGTGTGGGCAACTGGTGGAATTCACCTCCTCTAGGGGGGTCCGGGGGAGTGGTCCCCCGGGAAGATTTTTTTTAAAATATTGAAGTTAAAAGCATCCATCTGGTGCACTTGGAGAGCAACATTAAGAGATCTATGGATCTATGTGCTCCTTGCTTGATTCATGCCTTCCCAGTCCTTTATCACCTATAAGAGCATGGCGCCAGTTGTTGTAGCCAGTTGTGGTGAAGGCATCTGACTTACTTGAACCGAAATGTCTACATGCATAGCAGAAGATGGCATCTTTTTTACAATAATATTCCAGCCAATCTCTGTTTTGAAACCATGAGCTGCAAAATGAGCGCCTTACCCCACTGTACAGGCGAGTTGGGTACTTTTTTAAATAAAGCTGGGCAGGCTCTGTTTTGCCAAGGTCCTCTGGCACTTGCGGGCCGCTGAGGGGTGGCGGTGTTTGGGGCAATGAAGATGGATGCGGCTGCTACGCCTCCGTGGGCGAGGCGGGCAAAGCCGGCGAGGCGGGCAATGCCGGCGAGTCGGGCGTTAGTGTCCACGACAGTGGCCGCGGGTAACGTAATATCCCCATGATCTGAACTGTTATTACCTGCAGTAGATGCAGTGTTACTGCTGGCGATTAGGGCTGTTTTTTTTTAACCATTTCCTGATATCCTTCACTGACTGCTGTGTAAGCACCTTGCAGATGACGAATGCACAGCGGCACAGGTCACGCGCACCCGACATAATAACATTACTTACCGTTTAAATTGACCAAATAAATGCAGCACACAATATTATTTAACCACAATTACAATATATTTTATTTCAACTAAATTATTATTATTATTATTATTATTATTATTATTATTATTATTATTACTACTATTATTATTGTTATTATACATGTAACATTTTTCACTTTTTTTCACTTTTCATTTTTCAAATGAGGGTGCATAACGACTCAACTGAGGGTGCAATGCACCCTTATGCACCCCCGTAGAACCGGGCCTGGTGTTACCCCATAGTTAATGCTTGCTCAGCTGCCATCACAATTCCTACACTTGAATTTGAGGTCAACATGACCGAGGCAATCCTTGCTGGGTTTGAATTTAACCTGCACTAAACCGTGTCATCCTACCAGCATTATTATTGTAAGTAGTTTAAGAAATGTAATAGCATTATTTCATAAAAATGCGTCTCTGGCCGTTGGAATATATCTTTATTGTTTGCTTGTTTTTATCTTTATTTTGTCAATGTAAATAATTATTTGTTTGTCTATTCTTAGAAGTATTTTTCTTTTTCTTTTCTATATCCAATAAAGACAACACATTTGACAGTGGCCCTTTTTAGTTTATTAGAGCAAGCCATGTGGCAGCAGGTTTTTGTTCCAACAGAGCAAGAGCACACCTTATCCAACAAATCAACATGTGACAGTTCAGTTGACAGAATCAGTCGAGTCAGGTATGTTCCTGCTTGGTTGGAATGAAGACCTGCAGCCAGACCCTTTGTTTCTAGGTTTATACACAGTAGCATGACTGAAGATTTAAACCAGGTAAGCAAGGCAAAGGAGGTATTGGTTTCTTGTTGTTTCTTCAGTTTGTCCTTCATTTTCATCCATTAGAAACTGAAGCTCTGCTCGCTGCTGTTCATCCAAGGGGTACTGAAATTCTGGGACCACTACCACCCCATCCACATCTTCTCCATAATCTGCTGCAACATCCCAGTCAACTTCTGGCTCTTGGATGTCCTGAAAGTTGAAAAAGACAGAGGCTATCAAAATAGTGGTTCCAAGATGGCGGCGCGCATGGTTGCAGCGGCTCACGGCTCTCCCATCTTGTGCTATTTACTATATGTTTGTATATGTTGTATGACTGCGTTCGCTCATGCGAACATACGCTACAATCGTCAGGAACTACTGGATATTGGTTTCCAACACAAGCTTCCCGTTCTTCGGGAATTCCAACGCGATCACAACATCCCAGACGAGGTAGCGAGATCGCCGGGAGCCCCATGGAGTGTTGTTGGGCCAGGCAGGCGGCGTAGAAGGCGGAGAGAGAGGAAGCAAAAGCGGGGCTGCCGGTCCGGTCTCCTGTTGAGGCTAAGGAATCAGCCACAAAAGCCTCCCCTGCCGAGTATGTACCTCACCAACGCCAGGTCCATAGTGCACAAAACGGACGATCTGGAATTACAACTCGCCGGAAACACCTACGTTCGTGACTGTTGTTTACTTGTGATCACGGAGACCTGGCTTCATCCACAAAACCCCGATGCTAGCATGCAGCTAGCAGGCCGCACACTACTCCGCTCAGACAGAAACAAGGACTCTGGTAAGAGCCGAGGGGGGGGTCTCTGTATGTACGTACATAACAACTGGTGTAATAACGGCATCATCATTGACCATCACTGCTCTCCTGACCTGGAGTTCATGTCGGTTAAATGCCGCCCGTTTTTCTACCTAGAGAGCTAACTGTAGTGATTGTCACGGTTGTGTATACACCACAAGCTAACGTCAACACTGCACTCTCCCTCCTGCTAAACACCATCAACCACCAACAGCAATTTCACCCCAATGGCGTTCACATTGTTGCAGGAGATTTCCATAAGGCCAACCTAAAATCTGTCCTGCCTAAATTCTACCAGCATGTCAAGTGTCCGGCCAGAGGGAAAAACACTCTTGATCATGTTTACTCCAACATCAAGCACGCATACAGAGCCATACCTCTCCCCCACCTAGGCCTGTCAGATCATATCTCCCTGCTACTGACCCCTGCATACACCCCCCTTAGACGGAGAACAAGTCCAACTAGAAAGTATGTTACAACCTGGCCTGAGGATGCACTTGCTCAGCTTCAGGACTGCTTTGAACAAACCCAGTGGGATGTATTTGATCACGAACACCAGGACCTGGCAGCCTACACAGAGACGGTACTGTCCTACATTAAATACTGTATCGACAACGTCACTATCGTAAAAAGCATCAGGGTTTTCCCAAACCAGAAACACTGGATGACTGGCCGGGTCCGCATGCTGCTCAAGGCCCGTGACTCAGCCTTCAGGTCAGGGGACAGAGCTCTCTACAGTGCTGCTCGAGCCAACCTGAGGAGAGGAATCACAAAAGCCAAGACAGACTACAAAACAAGGATTGAGGACCACCTCACAAGCAACAACCCTAGGCAGGTGTGGCAGGGCATTAAAAACATTACCAACTACAGGGGGTGTGACACGGCAACTGGGGACTCAAGCGTGTCACTAGCAGAGGAACTGAACTACTTCTTTGTTCGCTTCGAGACACCACAGCAGCAATCAGCAACTCCACCCCTGCCCCCAACCGCCTCCAGCACCCCCACACTTACTGTGGAGGAGCATGATGTGAGACGTGTGCTCAAAGCAGTGAACCCCAGGAAGGCTGCTGGTTCAGATGGAGTACCTGGGAAGGTGCTCAGAGCGTGTGCCAACCAGCTCTCACAGGTCTTCACCAGCATTTTTAATCTCTCCCTGAAACTTGCTGTTATCCCACCTTGCCTTAAAACTGCCACTATCATTCCTGTTCCTAAGAAAGCAACCACAGACAGCCTTAATGACTACCGCCCCATTGCACTCACACCTGTGATCATGAAGTGTTTTGAGAGGCTGGTGTTACATCACATAAAGGCCTGCCTTCCCCCCACCCTCGACCCACACCAGTTTGCCTACAGAGCAAATAGATCCACTGAAGACGCCATTGCCATAGCTCTCCACTCTGCACTGAGCCACCTGGAGCATCGTGGGAGCTATGTCAGATTGCTCTTTATTGACTACAGCTCAGCGTTCAACACAATCATCCCGGACATTCTAGTTTGCAAACTATCAAACCTAGGCTTTCCCCCACCCACCTGTTTCTGGATCAAAGATTTCCTCACTAACCGCCCCCAGCCTGTGAGACTTGGCCCCCACCAGTCCTCCACCCGCAATCTCAGCACCGGCTCTCCTCAGGGCTGTTTGCTGAGCCCTCTCCTGTACTCGCTCTACACCCACGACTGCAGTCCAGCCCACCCAGAGAACATCATCATCAAATTTGCTGACGACACCACTGTGGTGGGGATCATCTCAGGAGGAGACGAGTCGGCCTACAGGAGTGAGGTACTGAAGCTCTCAGCGTGGTGTTCAGTGAACAACCTGGCACTGAACCCCACAAAAACCAAAGAAATCATCGTAGACTTCAGGAGGAATATTACCGACCTCGCTCCCCTCGACATTAACGGCGAGTGTGTGGAGGGGGTCCACACCTTCATGTTCCTTGGCGTCCTCATCACCAACAACCTTTCCTGGAAGGACAACACCACAGCTTTCATCAAGAAGGCCCAGCAGCGTCTGCACTTCCTGAGGGTGCTCAGGAAGAACAACTTGGCCACTAAGCTGCTGGTGACCTTCTACCGCTCTACCATCGAGAGCCTACTGACATACTGCATCACAGTGTGGTAAGCCAGCTGCACTGAGGCCGAAAGGATGAGGCTCCAGAGAGTCGTAAAAGCAGCACAGAGGATCATTGGCTGCCCTCTCCCCTCCCTGATGAACATTTACACCTCCCGCTGCCTCAGTAGAGCCAAAAACATTATCAAGGACAGCTCACACCCCGGCTTTCACCTGTTCAACCTGCTGCCCTCCGGCAGGCGCTACAGGTGTATCAAATCCAAAACAAAGAGACTCAAAGACAGTTTTTTCCCAAGAGCCATCATTGCTCTTAACACCTGACATGTGAATCAATGTGACTCTGTACATATACATATATATCATTACTATTATTATTATTATAAATACACACTATTATTATTATTATTTATTACATTACAGATTTTATTTTTATACTCCTGGAAATAATTACTTCACTTTATTCTTTATTCCTTTATCCCTTATTCCTAAGTCTGTATGCTGCGTGTATTTTGTTGTCTTATGTTGTGATGTTTTGTTTTTGTTCTGATGGCACCCTTGAAAGGGAGAAGCATTTATCTCATTGTACATGTATAATGACATTAAACTATTCTATTCTAATCTATTATATTCTAAGAGAACAAGTCAACCTGTACGGCTCTGCATTGTTATGAATTGTATATGTAGTCCGGTTACTAGCTTAGAGTTTACAATAATAAAACATCTTCAGGTTATTTATCAGTTGTAGAAGATGTGTGAAATATCTAGAGAAGCCAGTAGTAGGCCAAAATCCTTCTTTAACAGTTTACTTTGGATTTACAATTCAGCCTACTATTCAAGTGTACAAAGTTGTCGCAAATATAACCTCAAGATTCTCTGGTTGGTTGATTGGGTGAAGCATCATTCCAGTGTGCCACAACTGCTCCGGAATTCGATTCCTTTCTGTTCTGAGCGGGTGGTTATTCCATCCCTCCACAAAAGCTTCCAGGTCTCCCTTAAGTTTGGGAATAAAGGTCATGTGGCCAGCAAAAAGATCTTCTGTAAAAGACGAGAAATAATTTAGTGTATTGACAGGTGAGCTTTGAACACATACCATTTAATACAAATCCATGAAATTGTGTTTTTATACATTGTCACAATAAAGTATGTGCCAACATGTTTAAAGTTGATTTAGCTATAGTTATGCTGGGTCAACAATGTTCATTTCAGTGCCCCAGACATTTTAAAGCTAGCTAATCATTGATATTCACCAATCGTACAGGTCCCAGTACCTTACTGGTTTTCCCCATCCGTACCTCTTGAGGACATATCAAGAAGGCCATCCATCTCCAGGCTGTGTAGTGTGTTGTAGTATTTTGATGTGACACACGTTCTGACATCACGCCACAAACGTTCAATCCTACATATAACAGTGCATTGTTGTTAAACATCAATGATATGTTAAATTGTCTTTTGGCAAGTCAAATAAATAAATATACAAAATAGACCTTGAAGGCATATAAAGAAACATTTGATTGTGGACGCTTTTTCCTGACATGAAGCTTCCTTGATCAGTTCCCCGGACATTGAACATGTATCGGGCAATGTCCACATTATTCACACCCTGATCAGCTCTGACCCTATAGTGTGCATTCCCTGTCATGTTTTGTCTGTATATGAAGAGTTAACATAAAGATCATAAAAATAAATATGTTTAGCATGAGATCACAGAAAATGGATGAAATTGTGGGACTTTGATGTGAGAAGTGGGTGAATAGAGAAAATACAACAATATAAACAATTGTTCTCAGTTAACCAACATCCATCTGTGTCAGTACATTATAGCTCATAAAATGTAGCTTAAGGGTATGCCATGCTTCTCAGTTGCGTCTTTGAAGGCAGAACATGCTGTTAATACACGATTGTTGGTTGCAGCTTCCAAGCACATAACCTGTGTAATTATATGACGTTTTTCCAAAATATAAAAACACTTTCTTATATTCTGGTCCCTGCAAATCTTAAGGAACAACATATTGTAATGTTTTTGTGATACTGGAACACCAGTAAAATATAATGTACATCTGAAAGCAAAACCTACTGAGAAAGAGAATATCAAATCATATGTTATGTAATCCTACCTTCCTTGAGTAGCCATCCATTGCACCAAATAGTTCAATCAGGAGAGACGTGATGTATGGAATACATGTTTATTATCGGGTCACATTATATAAATGAAACATAATGATGACAGATTATAATAGTGAATAAAATGGTGTTTGGCGATTAGGCCCAGGTTTTGTAGGAAATCATTCGGGAAGGGAAGAACCGTTTCCGATGAACCCCCTGGGTCTAGACACTGGTGGTGGTGATAAGTGGTTAGGTCCGGTTGGAAGGGAGAAGGTTAAGCCTGGCCCTGAGTTGGAAGCAGGAGGCGAAGGGGTGGAGGAGGGTTGCACGTTGACACCTGGAAGACAGCTGATGGAAAAGGGGAGAGCATATGTAGAGGGATTAACATGTGCGATAATTAGGCTTGTGGATGGAGGGAAGTGATAGGTTAGCTTGAGGAGTGGCGCTCCCTATCAATTAGTGAAGGGAGCGAGTATTGCCATGACGTGCAATACGAAGTGATAGGTATTCCTGCCTGAACTTGCACTGAGCTTCATTTCAATCAGGAGAGACGTGATGTATGGAATACATGTTTATTATCGGGTCACATTATATAAATGAAACATAATGATGACAGATTATAACAGTGAATAAAATGGTGTTTGGCGATTAGGCCCAGGTTTTGTAGGATATCATTCGGGAAGGGAAAGAACCGTTTCCGATGAAACCCCAAAAGAAGTGAAAGTATGGAGTACTGAACGTGATGAAATCTTACCTTTTGGTATAAAGTGGAGATCTATGGATGAAATGAGAGGTTAGTGCATGTGGGGATTTTAGACATACTAATGCCTCCTAGGCATCCTTCCTGGACGTACAGGGCTTCCCGGACATACAGGGCGTCCTGGACATACAGGGCATCCCGGATATACGGGGCGTCCTGGACGTACAGGGCATCCTGGACATACGGGGCATCCCGGACATACGGGGCTTCCCGGACGTACGGGGCATCCCAGACATACGGGGCATCCCGGACGTACGTGGCATCCTGGACGTACAGGGCGTCCTGGACATACAGGGCTTCCCGGACATACGTGGCAACCTGACTTAGCAGGGACACATTTAATACGGACCCGAAGGTTACAACCTGGACGTACAGGGTTAGACATGTCAAGATAAGCATGAGCCGCGGGGCGAATATACGTGCTGACATGCTAAAGAACCACCACCAGTTATATGCATACGTACCTATTTAAGGTTGGAGAGACCTTTGGATAGCCAGCACGGCACTGAGGTCCGGACGAATGTAGGATGAGAAAGCGGAGGAGGACCACCGTCCGAGTTGTTGCAGGGATGAGGATGAGACGCCTTGATTAGCAGCGGAAGTAGCTGCATCTATTCTAAATGAATGCCCCGTGTACAGGAGGGGGGATAACCTGGATTTCATGAGAACTTGCTTTAAATAGTGGTTGAACTGTCGTTGAGTTACGGGAAAATTCC